>NC_022031.1:60687041-60727135 GCF_000317375.1 Microtus ochrogaster | reverse complement strand
AAAAAAAAAAAAAATTAAATGTTAGTTAAAAATATGTGACATTTAAATTAGAAGGGAAATAATATAAAGGAAAGTGATTCTTTTTATGATATTGTTCCTGTCATCTGCTGCTTGAGTGACCTAGCATATTCTTAGCAACACATAGGATGAATTAGTACTTTGATTATTTCATGACTATTAAGTGATTGCCTTTCTCACTTATGCCCATTAAATACCTAACAATTTAATCATGCTAAAATAACAACTTTTGTTTGTTTATATATTTATGTGTGTGTGTATGGACACATATGTACACACATATACATACATATGTATGGACATTTCAAAGAATTTTAGGTTTTTGTGGATGTGGAGTATACAATCTAATCACGTTCTCTATGGACGTATTAAATATAAATAATGAAGACTGTCACAATAATGATATGCACACTGCCGTGGGCACCGTTTTCTGGAGATGTTGCAGACACTTTTAAACACACCTGCATATAGGTGTATTGGTTATAAAGTGTAGCCAATGAAGTGATGTTATTTATGAAACATTATATGTTTAACAGTAAGAGCAAAGTGAGGGTTAAATAAAGTTTTCACCATTTCACAGTATAAATGCTATATTCCTTTGTGTATTTGCACTTTTTTATCATTAAAAGAAATTCCAAGCCAGGACAGTGACTCGCTCCATTAATCCCAGCATTTGGGAAACAGAGGCAGGCAGGTCTCTCTGAGTTCCACAGCAGCCAGAGATACAGAGTGGAACCCTGTTTCAGGGAGGAAAAAGAAAAGAAAGAAATTGTAAATTAAATTGGCCTTTTAAAGAGATTGAGGATGGGTGAAGCCCGTAGAGAAACGGTTTGACTGAAATGAGTATTTAGACAGTTGTTGAGTTCTCTACCTTATTGTTCGCGTGCTGTGAAGTTACATTTTCAGAACTCTAAATAATCTCTTTTCTTTCTGTAACAGATATGTACAGAATTACTTTTCTTTTTCAGGTGTGTGCGCTTAGAGTCACTTTAAGATGCTTTACCATTGTGGAGCCTAACTGACGTTTTCATACCTCTGTCTAGCGTCTCAGGCTGACTCTGAGCACCTTGGGAATCAGTAGCGGTTAGCATCAGGCTTTGTGAAAAATGACCAGTGCTCAAGTTCACAGTGAGTAGCCATTTGGTCATACTTAGGATCAAATCATGCAGAAGCCGGGCGCTGGTGGCACACGCCTTTAACCAGCACTTGGGAGGCAGAGGCAGGTCCTCTGAGTTTGAAGCCACCCTACTCTACAATAGCTAGTTCTAGGACAGCCTCCAAAGCTACAGAGAAACCCTGCCTTGAAAAACCAACCAACCCAACCAACCAACCAACAACAACAACAAAGCAAAACAAAACCACGCAGAAGCAGCTTATATACTGTAAAGTACAAACCCTGTTTCCCTTGTGATATGAAATATTCAATTGAATTTTTACTGACATGGTAACGTGTGGTGTTTTAGTTGCTGTTTTTTTTCCCTGAAATAATAATTTGCTTTGCTCCTGTCAATATATTTCTTAAATAGACACACAATTTCTTAATTAAAAGTTTATAGTTAGTCCCAGGCGTGGTGGTATACTCTTTATCCCCAGCTCTCAGAAGGCAGAGGCAGGTGGATCTCTGGGTTCCAGGCCAGCCTGGTCTACAGAGTGAGTTCCCGGACACCCAGAGCTGTAGAGTGAGACTCTCTCAAAAAACCAAAAAAAAAAAAAAAGTTAAAGAGTTTATAATTAAATTTTCACTCAGAATCAACTGAAACAGAGACATAAGCTTTATTGTAGCGATTCTATTGGCTGTGACTGTAGACCAGTGGCAGAGGGCTCGGGTGGCACACACACGGCCCTGAGTTCAGTCCCTGGCACTACTGAAAAAAAAGAATAAAATGATAATGGTAGGTATGAGAGATAAGTTGATTTACTTCTGTCTTAACTGTCACCAACACTAGAAAATATTAAATGCTGAACAAGTGAAAAAATCTGCAAGTGGTAATAGCCGGGTGCCTCCCAGCCGTCAGGTTCAGCAGTGGAGCTGTGTCGGAGGAGCAGAGCTTGTGGGGTTGGGTTAGGAAGGAGTTTCTCAAAGAAACCGAAAACAGTTTGCTCTTAGTATAACAAACCCATCGAAATAAGTGCCTTATCGTCTTTATTTCTAAATTCGTTTGATATTTCATATCATATTAGCCACTTTCTTTCCCATAAGAACAGATGGGTAACTTTTTGTACATTGGTGAAATAGAGAAGGTTGAGGAGGAAGTCCTGTGGTGGAGCACTTCCTTGAGATTAACCCCACTGTGCACTGTCACCATAACTTCAGTAGTGAGCAAATCTGTGTCCGGAACATCCAGTTTCCTCAGAGTCATTCAGCCTCTCGGGTGCCAAGTAGTCCGCAAAGAGAGACTGAGCTGGTAAGGGATGCCATAGGACTCTGTGAGTTTAGTATTTCTGATGGCTTGGCATCTGCGTCCTGGTGTGGGACATCATATTGTCAGAGTCTCAGTCTGTGCATGTTTGCTGTACTTCAGCACTAACTCGACACACACATGCACACAGGCTTTCTTTTCCCCGACAGTAACCCAGACTGCCAGTCGCCCCAGCGTTCTGACTCTTCTGTACCAACCAGATTCAGTCAACAAAGAATGAAGAAGAAGTCGAAGTGTTAACCATTTGGGCTCAAAAATATGCCTCAAATAGATTATTAATTTCTTGTATAACTGTTACTAAATTAGTTTTGAGAAATCTTTGGGGCCTCTTATTTTTGAACTGGTAATACATTTTGATGCCTCTTTTTGTATAAAAGTAGTATTTTTTTCAGTTGGCGGAGTTTTTAATAGTTCTATGTGAATCAATCTTTTGGTAAATTTATTTTTAATGTATGAATATTTCAAGGACATGTGCTACTAATTCTGTATATTTAGGAACCTTTTTTAAGCTAATAATTACTTTCTAATTTATATCGGTATATCCTTTCTTTGTTTATCCCTCTGTTCACATTTCTAGTCTTGCTGTGTTTGGTGGTACACACCTGCGATCACAGCACTTGGGAGATAGAGACAGGAGGATCAAGTGTTCAAAGTCATCCCCAGCTACATAAATGAGTTTGAGGCCAACCTGGGTTGCATGAGCCCCTCTGTAAAGAAAAAAAAAATCCAAAAATTAAATGTAGAATCTCTATTGTTGTCATTTGCTAGTAGCATTTAGACTCCATATATATTAGAATTCTGGCTCTGGCCTGGTGGTGGTGACGCACACGTTTAATCACAGCACTCAGGAGGCAGAAGCAGGAGGATCTCTGTGAGTTGGAGGCCAGCCTGGTCTACAGAACGAGTTCCAGGACAGCCAAGGCTATACAAAGAAACCCTGTTTCCAAAAAAAAAAAAAAAAAAAAAAAAAGAATTTTGACTCTGCAAATTACAAGAAAAATCAAACAAGTCCTTACTTAAATTACTGAGTTTTTAATGTATAAGGTTAATGCTTTAAATAGATGCAATGTTACAAAGGAATATATGTGATACCTTATTTTCTAAATAATAAAGTTGCTTTTGTAATAAAATGTACATGTCGGAGCCAAATGTGTTGAATTTAGTGTAAAGGTTTCATTGCATTGTTTCTGCTTCTTGACATGTAGAATACTATGTGCAAGTCTGTGAGAAATAGGCTTTACTTGTGATTGTTCTCTATATTTTGTGAAAGAATGGCATAACATAAACCTTCAGTATCTAATACCCTTCTCTGTTTAAGCCGATGCCTCCTCCAGCTGTTAACAGCGAGTAGAGGTGTGGGTGGTCTCTGAGTCTGTCAACAGTGTGTGTATTTAGAATAACTGTGTTCTTCCTGCAACTAGGTTACATTGCCAAAAAAGTGTAAAATGTCAGTAAATACAAATACTTTAAGAGTTTCCTAGAAATAGCTTTATTCCAGATTTTGTAGCATTAATAGCCTTTTATCAATAATGAAGTTCTTTCGTGCTCGTTTACCCTCGTTTTGTCTTAATAAAACCTCTCAGGATTTTAAGCTGTCTCTTACTCATACTTGAACTTTGTTGTAAATCTGTTGAGATATAATTAATCCATCATACAGCTCACTCCTTTAAGTGTGCAGTTGCTGTGAGAGCGCCTTCCACCCCTTCAGCCAATGGCCTTTAAGATACCAGCCCACTTGGGCGTGGTCTTGTATACTGTAAATCTCTCTTGCTTCTGCCTCTCATTTCCAGCTGCCCCGTTAGTGCAGAGGACTGTGATCTATAACAGTCATCTGTAAGTCTCCCCTAAATAAATAACCCGTTATTATATGTAATTCTGAACTAGTGTGGAATTATCCTGTAACTTCCTCCATCCTCTGGCACCCACGTAGATCTGAACTCCACACCTAACCGGTCCACAGCCCAGAACATCTCCCACCCCTACCCACATGGCTTGCTTTTATCTACTAAGTGTTGTTTTGTTTTGTTTTTTTAATAAAATCCCTATCACAGTGGAGTTAAGTGCGTGTGGCGACTTGGAAATTTCCCAAGCTCGCGCACATCTCCCCCCCCCCACACACACACACTACAGTGTTCCCTGTCGTGTGACGACTTGTGCAGTTTCTGGTTTGTGCCTCCTGGCCGTGAGTTCTGGGCTTCTTGCTCCATGTACAGAATTGATTTAATTGCCTTTAATTTGTCAAGCAAAGTGTATTTCTCAAGGCAAGAAAATCAAAGCGGCTCAGGACTGTTCATGGCACCAGGTTGTGCACTAGTCAACAACTCTGCAACCACAACACTTGCTAGACAATTAAGTTTATTACACCTAAAATAATTTACCAGGCCCCATAACATAAGGTAAATACTTTATTAATTAATCAATAACCTTGAAAGTTTTATAATGGCAGACAATATTACCATAGAGAATTTTAGTGACTTTTTTGCTTATACTATGGATTATATTCTGCAAGGCTTACATGGTTATTGTGTTACATCCATTTCTTGGACATTGGGACTCAGTTTTTTTCTTCATATTATATTCTTAAAAAAATGGTTTGATAACAGAGCCAAGAATGAGGCACTTTTAGAAATGATACAGTCTTTACAGACTAATAATGAACAGTTAGCTGACAGGATTAATACCATCAACAGTCAAAAGTTGCTGTAAAAATTAATACTATTGAAAAGGGTAACATTAATTTGACAGACAAAATTGAATCCATGTCAAAAGGTACTGAGAAATTAATTATCTGAAAGAATTCATACTGTTGAATTTGACAATCAAAATTTGTTAAAGAGTTACGATAGGTTAGCAGATGGAGTATCTCTCCAGGAAGGCCATCTGCACACTATCCAAATAATGTCCAAGGATGAGATGTTATCTTTAAAGGAGAAACTTCAGACCTTGGGGTCACATGTGCAGAATGAGGACCAGAGGTTAGAAATCACTAGAAATATATACAGGTCAAGAGATTCATGCTTTACAAGAGACAGTAGTAAAAAGATTTGAAACGATTGAGGAAATTATTGGAGCAGATGAGCAGGGAAAGAAGGGGCAAGGACAGGATTCAACATCGCCAGTACCTGTCAGAATGACTCACCTACCCTGTAATCTACTCTGACAAAGCACCAAGTTCTAGAGGCCCAAAAGGTTCCAAAGAAGGTAAATGAATACCTATAGGAATGAATGATCTAAAAGAAATTAAGCAAGCTGTCATAACTTATGGCTTGCATTCCACATTTGTGAGGGAGATGGTCAAGACATGGGCTTCTAGCATTAAAGCCACACCATATGACTGGCTTCAGGTAGTTTCAGCAGTCCTGAATGATGGGCCTCAACTCATGTTTAAAGGTTATTTCAGGGAAGAGGCTAAAATTTCATAACAGGGAAAAGCAAAATGACTTGAGACTTCCCAAGATCAAATTCTTGGTGAGGGCCCTTGGGCTGACCCACAGGATCAAGTGCTTTACAATGAACAAATCTTGTCCCTATGCCACAAAGCAGCCTTAAATGATTGGGACAGGATTCAAGAACTAGGAAAGCCGGGCGATGGTGGCGCACGCCTTTAATCCCAGCACTCGGGAGGCAGAGGCAGGCGGATCTCTGTGAGTTCGAGACCAGCCTGGTCTACAGAGCTAGTTCCAGGACAGGCTCCAAAGCCACAGAGAAACCCTGTCTCGAAAAAAAAAAAAAAAACTAGGAAAATTAATTGTGAATCCTATACCAGGGTTAAACAGGGCCAGAGAGAAGCTGTTAGTAACTTTTTACAAAGATTAACTAAGACTGTACAAATAGTAGTAACAGACCCAGATGCTAGATGAGTACTTATTGAATCTCTGGCTTTTGAAAATGCCAACTTAGAATGCAGAAAGATACTTAGACCTTTAAAGGTCAGATCAGCAACAATGAATGAATGGATCCTGCATACAATGAACATTGAGACACTTGACTATAATATGGAAACTTGGGTAGGAGAAGTGATTTCCAAAGGTATGAGGAGACATCAAAATGCCAAATGTTTTAATTGTGGTTGAATTGGACATCTGATAAGGGATTGTAGACAAGGAATTTCTAGGAATAATATCTCCTCTGGGAATGACAAATATAGGAGAACTTAGCCTTCAGGTATATGTAGAAGGTATGGCAAAGTCCAGCATTGGACCAATGAATGCAGGTCAACAAAAGACAGATAAGGCAACCTGATACCATTGAGAAACTCCTTGGGGGACCTCTCGCAGGCCCCCAAGTCAAGAGTGGTCCAGTCATTCCCAGTCAGTGTGGAGGACATCTCTCACCGGGAAAATTAAAAAATCCAGAGCCTTAAAAAAAAAAATACTGGGGCTGGAGACATGGCTCAGTGGATAAGAGCACTGACTGCTCTTCCAGAGGTCCTGAGTTCAATTCCCAGCAACCACATGATGGCTCACAACCATACATAATGAGATCTTCTGGCCTGCAGGCATACATGCAGACAGAACATTTTATACTAAATAAATAAGCTTTATAAAAAAAACTGTTCTGAATGATGGAATAAACATGGAGAATGAATCAAAAGTTCTAATAGGAAATATGAAGCATATATTCTGGCAGATGTCTATAAATGATCAAAGACCAAAGCTAAGAGTGCATAAAAATGGCATTGTAATTGTGGGTTTGATAGACACAGGTGTGGATCATTACTCCAGAATCTTGGCATCCAAATTGGCCACTTCAAGAGGGAGATATTCAATTACTAGGAATTGGAACCCTATCTCAAGTGAAGCAAAGCACAAGATGGGTTGAATGCATAGGACTAGAAGGACAGAAAGAAAGGCTGAGGCTGTATGTGGCTAATATTGCAGTGAATGTATGGGGTCATGACCTGCTGTAGCAATGGAATACCCAGATTAACATTCCTGCAGTCCCAGAAACTCAATTCTGGGAAGGATATTATAAGGCACTATACACAAAGGTCACTAGCCATTCAGACTGTACAGAACACAAAGTAACTAGCAAACCTTTAGAGGTACCAACAGCCCTACCTTTAAAATGGTTATCTGAGAAACCAATATGGGTTAAGCAGTGGCCTCTAGCTGAAGATAAGTTGCAAGCTCTAGAACAGCTAGTATAGGAACAAATAGATGATCACCATATTGAAGAATCAACCAGCCCTTGGAATTCTCCTGTATGTTTGTTAAAAAGAAATCTGGTAAGTGGAGAATGGTGACAGATCTAAGAGCAATTCAATCTATGGACCCTCTACAATCTGGAATTTCTCTGCCTTCTCTATTACCAAAAGAATGGCCTCTTACAATTATTGATTTAAAAGATTGTTTCTTTACTATGCCTGTACAAGAAAAGGACAGAGAAGAATTTGCCTTCACCGTGCCTCCTTATAATAATTCTCAGCCTACTAGGCAGTCTTGGGTGGATGAGTCCTGTGGCTTTTGGGGCCCAGGTGCTTCAATGGAATCAGGGAGGCAGCTGGAGATTGTTTCACAGAGACTACAACAGGAAGATCCCAAACTCTCTCAGAGGCTTGGGGGAAAAAGTAAAGAAAGCCTGATGGGACGGGAGCTCCATGTGCAGCTCCAGCCTGTACCTAAAAGGCTTTTTTGTGAATTTGTACCCCAAATGTTGGGTGCCAATTGTAGTTTGAATAATAAAAACCCAGAGACAGATATTGAGGTTCATCCTGAATATTAGAAAAGCCAATAGAGAGCTCTTACCTCTATGAAATCTTCAGATTGAAAGAGTTTCTGTCTCATCCCTCCTTAGATTCCTCTCTAGTGCTGGGATTAAAGGTGGGCACCACCACTGCTTGGTCTCCATGGCTAACTAGTGTGGCTGCTGGGATTGAAGGAGTGTGCCCCCACTGCCTGGCCTGTATGGATGCCTAGTGTGGCTGCCTGTTTTGCGTTCTGATCTTCAGGCAAGCTTTATTTATTAAAATACAAATGAAATATCAGTACACAGTTCCCTTAACACAGTTATAGTGACCCCAACCATAAAATTATTTTTGTTGCTACTTCATAAATGTAATTTTGCTACTGTTATGAATCCTGATGTCAATGTCTGTGTTTTTCAATGGTCTTAGGCAACCCCTGTGAAAGGGATCCCCTCAAGGGGATCGTGACCCATAGGCTGGGAACCACTGCTCTGGACATTACTAATTTGGGGTTCACAGCGGAGACTAAATAAAATTTCAGGCTATTACCTTCTCCTGGAGGAGCTAAGCTTGGTTTCTTATCTGTATTTCTCTTTGCATATCTACATCATTGTCTCCTCTTTATAGACCCACTTCCTCTTAAAATTCTTATTTATTTTTTCTTTTTCTTTTTCTTTTTTTTTTTTTTTGAGACAGGGTTTCTCTGTGGCTTTGGAGCCTGTCCTGTAACTAGCTCTGTAGACCAGGCTGGTCTCGAACTCACAGAGATCCGCCTGCCTCTGCCTCCCGAGTGCTGGGATTAAAGGTGTGCACCACCATCACCCGGCTCTTATTTATTTTTTCAAATGTTGTGTGTGTGAGGAGCATTTGCCTGCATGGATGTCTTTGCCACATGTGTGCAGTAGGCAGTCAGGACACAGTGCTTTCTAGAGCTTGAGTTACAGATGGTTGTGAGCCACTGTGTGGGTGCTGGTAGGCAAGAACAGGTCCTCTTTTTTCTTTGGGGAGTGATAAAGGGACAATACAGAAATTTGAACCTAGAACCACGCACATGATAAGCAAGTGATCTACCACTGAGCTCTAGCTTCGGCTCCAACTTCTAAGTCCAGGGTCCTCCAGAGCTAGTCTTGGTCTCTGAGTGCTTTAATTAGTCTGATGGAGGCTTGTGGCTAAAACTACCGTAGACTGTATCTCAGGCAACAAGCTGCGTGTCTTTGGGTCAGGTGATTCTGTCTTTTGGGAGTCAACAACTTCTGAATGGCTAGAGTTTGATAGGGCTTTAGAAGTTTTGTACTTCTAGCCTGGTTACAACCACCCTGGAGTTCCCAGTTAGAGCTGAGTCCCTCCTAATGTTTATTTGCAAAAGGGAGGTAGCTCTTGATTAGTGGGTGCTTGCTGAAGCTGCTGTTTCAGCACCAAGTTTCTAGTTTTGCCTGATAGTCTGGTGACTCCTCTCTTCATAGTGCATTTTCCTTGATACAGGCTGCAGAGAATGAGTCTAAACTAAAGATAATTAATTAGGCTTCTAATTAGTTATTTTTTAGTGCTAAGAATCTCACTCAGAGACCTAGGACAGAGAGGGCCTGAGGAAACAAGCTCCACTGGGCACAGAAGCCAGGAGCAAATCCAGTCCCGGGACACCAGCGGGTCAGGATTAAGCGCACACTTTAATCCCAGCACTTGGGAGGCAGAGGTAGGCGGATCTCTGTGAGTTCAAGACCAGCCTGGTCTACAAGAGCTAGTTCCAGGACAGGCTCCAATGCTACAGCAAAACCCTGTCTTGAAAAACCAAAAAAGACAAAAGAAATCTCAAAGCTTACCTCCAGCTACACACTTCCTCCACCAAGGCCACACCTCCCAATCCTTCCCAAACAGTTCCACCAATTGAGCTCCACAGATTCAAATATGTGAGCCTATGGGGCCATTCTCATTCAAGCCATCACAAGGCCATTGAGGAACCCTCTGTGGAGCTGTCTTAGGGTTTCCATGACTGTGATAAAACCATCACAAGGCCATTGAGGAACCCTCTGTGGAGCTGTCTTAGGGTTTCTATGACTGTGATAAAACAGCATGACCGAAAACAAGTGGAGAGGGAGAATTTATTTCAGTTTACAATCCACAGCCCAGTCAATCTCTGGGAAATCAGGACGGGAACTCAAACAGCACAGGAACCTATATGAAGGAGCTGATGCAGAGGTTTTGGAGGGGTGGAGTTTGCTCTCTTGTTCCCTGTGGCTTGCTCAGCTTGTTTCCTTATACACAGATGGGGGTCTGTGTAGGCACCATCTCCAGTGAGCTGGCCCACCCACATCAATAACGAATCAAGAAAATGTAGTACAGATTTACCAGAGATCTTACCAGGGACATTTTCTCAACCGAGGATCACAAATGACACTACTTACTTCAAGTTGACATGAAACTAATCAGGACAGTGGGCCAGTAGCACTTGTGGGCAGGATTTAAGATCTTTATTCTTGAGCTGGGCATGGTGGCCCTAATCCCAGCACCGAGGCAGCAGAGGCAGGAGGATATGTGAGTTTGAGGCCAACCTGGTCTACATAGGAACTTCCAGTGCTTGTCAGACTTTGTCTCAGAGAGCCTGCTACCCTTGTCCAGGACTAGAGTTCAGTTCCCAGGAGGTCTGATACAGTCTTCTACCTCCAGGGAGCACATACATGAATGAAAAACAATGTTCCATTATTTTTTTATGTATGTGGGTGTTTTGCCTGCTTGTAGGCCTGTACCGCACAAGTGAACCTGGTGCCCGAGAGAGCAAGCAGAAGGTGTCAGATGCCCTGGAGCTGCAGATACAGACTTTCGTGAGCACTCATGTAGGTGCTTGGGAAAGGATCCTGAGTAGTGTGGAAGAGAGGCCAGTGTTCACTTCTAAGCCATCTATCTTCAGCTCCTGAAAACAGGGTTTCTCTGTGCAGTCCTGGCCGTCCCAGAATTTACTAAGTAGACCAAGTTGACCTTGAACTCAGAGATCCACCTGCTTCTGCCTCTGAAGTGCTGGCTCCAAAAGTAAATCTTAAAAAAATAGGCATGGGCTGGAGTTGCCATTTAAAGGCAGAATGACTCAGAAACTTGGCTGTGGTTCAATGTGGCAATCAGTGGTGGTGCTTTTGTTTCGGGTAACAGGTCTCTCAGTTCTCCGGTCAGTGACATATTGTCTACAAGTAATACAAGATAGAAGCTTAAGACATTGCCATGACTTTATAACAGTTTTAAATCTATTGCTGTTTTATAAAATCTATGGCCAAGCTGGGCCTAGTTGCAAAGACCTGCCATTCCAATTATTCCCTAGATGACATAAGATCCATCCCCAGAATATTTATACAATGGTTTTTGCATATTCTGTACGTGGTTGGATTTTATTTTCTTAAAGAAGTATAAGAACAAAACACACAAATACCCACAAAGAACCCACAAGGAACATGATGACCTCTAATCTCAGGGCTTGGGAGGCTGAGTCAGTAACATCGACTCAAGTTCAAGTTCAGCCTGAGCAACAAAGCTTCAGGTCATTCCGGGTTACAGAGTGAAACCCTGCATCAAACAAAGAAAAACAAACAGGAAGAGAGGCATCTAAAAGAAACTGACTAAATCGGAATTTACTTCTGTGTTTCTCAGGGTCCCCTAATGAAAGCAATCGTCTTTAGTAATGCATCTCTGGGAAATTTTCTATGGAGCAGGTGCAGGACAGAGGTAGACGTTGGGAGTTTTTCCCCCATCTCTCTCCAGGAGCTATTTCGGCTAGATCAGCTGGCCAGTCAGCCCCCAGGATCCCAGGAACTCACTATGAGGACGAATCTGTCCTCCAACTTGAGGGACCCTTTGGCTTCTGCTTCGCAAATGCTGGGTTTTTCAGGCTGGCCCCACCAGACTTTGCTCCTTAGTTCTGTGGGGGACAGAAAGGCGGCAAATGTCAACGTAGGGCTTTACTGTGCCTACTGGAGATCTGAGGAGCATTAACTAGGTGCAGAACACCTAGAGCTCGTCCGGAGAAGTCGCAGACAAGTTGCATCTAACTGCGTGCGCTCTTCATTTGGAAAACGCGGAGGAGGTACGTGGGAAGGAATCTCTGAAAGGGAAAGCACCAGAGACAAAACAGCTAGATCTGGTTCCGTTTTTCTGATTACGAAGTCATCAAAATCGCTTCATTTTCCCAGTGAGGAGCCCACAGGGGACCTGGAAAGCCCCTTGAGAGTCGCGCTTCACCGTAAGACAACGCCATGGCCTGGCGGGGGCGGAGCGATCTCTTGCTCCCGCCCCTTTCCTCTGAATTCCAGCAGCGATTGGTCCAGAGCGCGGCGAGTCGCGAATCCGGGGAGGGGCTCGGGCAGGCCCCGCCGCCATCTTGAGTCGTGCAAGGCGTTCGGACGTTCCGAGGGGATCTGGGGGGGACCCAGGCCTCCGGTGGGGGTCAGGTTGGAGCCGGGAGGCGCTGGGAGCGGCGGCGGCGGGGGCAGGATGAGCGCGGAGGCGGCGGACCGGGAGGCGGCCACCTCCAGCCGGCCCTGCACCCCGCCGCAGACCTGCTGGTTCGAGTTCCTGCTGGAGGAGTCGCTGTTGGAGAAGCATCTGCGCAAAGCCTGCCCGGGTGAGCGGTCCCCTGCGGGTGGCGGGCGGGCGGGCGGGCGGGCGTGGTCCCGGGCAGCTGCGGTCCCCGGCGGCTGCGGTCCCTGGCGGCTACGGTTCTCGGACCGCGGGCGTCGCCGCCGCCGAGCGACTGAGGAGAGCTCCAGACAAGGCTCTCCCGTCCACCGTGCTCCTCACGGCCCACGCTGGGGCCGCGTCGCCGCAGTCGCACTGCCCCGGAGCCTGGCTCCCTGAGGGGAGAGCGGAGGAAGCCATCCGTCCGGCGCTGCCGAGCTCGGAGGCAGCCCCCAGCCTTAGGTTTTTTTGTCAACTCAGCCAGGGCATTGTGCTCTTTATTGTATGACCCCGAATGAAAAAAAATAAAATTCCCGAAAGCAGGAACTGCTGTGCAGTCGCCGGGTAGGGATACCAGTGCTTGCATGAATGTTTCTGGGTAAGGGCCATGCTCTTTCCTGGCATTTCTGGAAAGATACAACGTAAGCTTTAGTTTGCTCAGTTCTAATGCAAATTTGGTCTTACTTGTAGGTGACTACTTTTTGAAAAGTTGGCATCGTTAGGTAGGCAGTTTTATTATGTGTAGAGCTTTCTTATTGGCACATTGGTTAGGGCTTGCAGGGCGCCAAGCCTCTACTTAGCTCTTTATATCACTTCCCTTACTTAGTGAAGTCTTTATGTTCTGTGATGTAAGAGGCATTAGCCTCTACTTTTCATTGTGGGGAACAGCGGCAGAGACATAACTAAATAAAAGACCCCTAGTTGTCAAAACAGTAGTTCTGCAGCCCGCATTTCGTTCCTCTAATTAACCCTGTCCTAGGATCAACTGGGAACCTGGAATTCTTCGAGAGAAATGCTTTGTTCTGAACTAACTTTCTTGATCTCCTCTTTCTCCCACTCCCTCCCTCTAGTATTGGGAATTGAATTTAGACCCTCTTGCATACCCGGTGGGTGGGGGGGGACTGGCAACTGCTGAGCTGCAACTGTCCCTGAAGTTGTTGGCAGTGTTGTGTCCCTGCCCCCAGCCCTGACAGATCCCCCTGCTGGCATCACCCGCTACAGGGACTCCTTTTGCATGTTTATAATGAAACCTAAGAATTCATTTTCTTTCTTTTAAATCCTAGATCCTGCACCAGTTCAGCTTATAGTTCAGTTTTTGGAGCAGGCTTCCAAACCTTCAGTCAACGAGCAAAACCAAGTCCAGCCTCCGCCTGATAACAAGCGGAACCGAACCCTAAAGCTTCTTGCTCTTAAGGTTGCTGCACATTTGAAGTGGGATTTAGACATCCTGGAGAAAAGGTGGGAGTTTGAATAGCGTTCCACTGGACACTGTAGATGCTGTGCTTCTGTCTGTATGCTAGGCTAGTGTTCTCACAGTGACTCAATTATTTTTAAATAATGTTAAATATTCAAACATTTTAAAAAAGATATAAGAAAGTGTTTAGCCGGGCGGTGGTGGCGCACGCCTTTAATCCCAGCACTCAGGAGGCAGAGGCAGGCGGATCTCTGTGAGTTCGAGACCAGCCTGGTCTACAAGAGCTAGTTCCAGGACAGGCTCCAAAACCACAGAGAAACCCTGTCTCGAGAAAACAAAAAACAAACAAACAAAAAAAAGTGTTTAAAACTAGATGTGTGTATAGTTGTAGCATATTGAGGCAATAGATTCCCGGGAGCCCTCAGTTTAGAGACCAGACTGGACAGCTTGGGCTTACTCATACCGTCCTGCCCAAACAAAGCAGGGACTTGACAGGATCATTTGAATAGTAGATGAACCACCTTTAAAGTTTAGATGTTTTCTGTCAGTAATGAGGAAGGGCTTCCTCCCTCTAACTGAAAAGTGAAGTCAGGGCCTCAGGGGTCCTAGGCCAGGTTTTACTGTGAGGCTGTAGACAAGCTAATTATTACCAGAGGTGCTAACAGGAGAATCCAAACTGCAAGTGTTAACGGATGTTTCAGTTGATCTAAATAATCGGAGGCAACGAGTAGATTAGTGATCGATGTAATGGATGATTTGCTGTTAGATAATTTGGTTAGTGTCAGTTCCTCCTCCCCATACGGTTAGCATTACTGCTGGAATCTGTGTTTCTTTGCTTACAAGCAAATGCCTTCAAAGCTGTGTTTGGAAAGTTATTTGTTTTCATTCTTTCATAATTGAAAAAAAAAGAGACACTGAAAAATTTAGAAAGACGGAAGTAACATTTTAGGCTGACCTTTGTCCTCCTTTGCCCAGTGTCTTGTTTATAGGGCCAGAGACCGAACCTAGACCTCGGTAGGGCTAGGGACACACTGCTACCATGCCGCCTGCCCGCCTTCCTCCATTTTAATTAGTTTTTTTAACAAAACTATTATTATTATTATTTATTTTTTTGAGACAGGATTTCTTTGTGAACAGTTCTGGCTGTCCTGGAACTCGCTCTGTAGACTAGACTGGTCTCAAACTCACAGAGATCCGCCTGCCTCAGCCGCCCATTGCTGGGAGTAAAGGCGTGCTGCTGGCTTGTTGAGAAAACTTATTTGAACATTTTTTTTTTTTTAGATTTTCTTTATGTTTATGAATGCTTGACCTTCATATGCACACATATGTGTGACCATGTGAATGCCTGGTGCCTTCATTAGTCAGAAGGTCAAATTCCTTGAACTGGAGTTATGCATGGTTATGAATCACTGCATGAGTGCTGGGAATCCACCTAGGTCCTCTGGAAGAGTAACAAGTGCTCTGACCACTGAACAGCCTCTCCAGTATGCAGAAGATCTGTGTACCCACTCCGGCCCTGAACTGGCTATGTAACTGAGGAGGATCTTGCTTTTCCCTCCCAAAGTGCTGGGATTATTCATATCATATTTCCTACGTTTTAAAATAATGTTATCATACCCTGTATAATGTTTTCATTTATTTCTTCGGGTAATATAACTAGTATTAACTAGTTTGATATGGTGGTGTATAATTCATAATCCCAGCACTTGGGAAATTGAGGGAAGAAGAGCCAGTGGTTCAAGGTCAGCTTGAGCCTTTTAGTAAGAACCGGTCTCAATTCCATACTTCCTCTACAAACCACTCACAGTATCATTAACTGTTCCTCATTGACACTAATTTAGCTTGTTCCCAGTTCTCTCTTCTCTCTCTCTTTGTACACACACACACACACACACACACACACACACAAGCATACATATGCATACATACACACGTGTGTGTTTGTGTATTTGGTTGGTTGGTTTTTTCAAGGTAGGGTTTCTCTGTGTTGTCCTGGCTATCCTAGAACTCATTCTGTAGATTAGGCTGGCCTCTTACTCAAAGATCTTTGCCTCCCTGGGATTAAAGGCATGTGTCACCACCACAAGGCTTTTTTATTTATTTTAATTAATTTATTTTATGTATATGGGTGTTTTGACAGCATGTGTGTCTGTCTGTGCACCACATATGTGCCCAGTGTCCTTGGAAGTCAGAAAAGGGCTTCTGATCCCCTGGGACTAGAGTTACAGACTGTTGCTAACCACCATGTATGTGATGGGAGCTGAACTTGGGTCCTCTTTAAGAATAGCCAGTGCTCTCAAAACCACTGAGCCACTCTCTAGCCGCTGTTGGAAGTTTTCTACCCTAATAGTCTATCACGTCTTAAATGTTTCTGTCTAAGCATGAGTTCACTGTGCAGCCCAGGCTGCCCTCATTCCCCTCTCTGCCTTGCAGGTGAGTGTCCCCACCCAGTTCCTGAGCGCTTGTATTTCAGTCAATATAGTCTTTCAAAACACTTTTTCTACCATATGTTCTTCAGCATTAAATACAGTTTTTAAAAAGTAAATTGATTATTTTGTGGTTGAGGCCCAGGTTAGTCTCAAGCTCTGTAGTGAAGGATGGCTTTGGGCTCCTGCTGTCTTGCCTCTGCCTTCCAAGTGTGGGACTGTGTGTGTGTGTGGTGTGTTAATAGTCTACAGGAGACATACCTCTCCATGGTAGTGTATGCAGTGTTAAGGCACACATGGCTTATATGAAACAGTTGGAAAATTGAATACCTGCTGGGTTTTTCTGGTTCTGGGAATCAAATCCATGACCTGCTGGACAAATAAGCTACTGTTGGCTACACCCAGCAGTAGTATTATTGGTTATTTGATGATAATCAAATGTAAATGATTGCTTCTTTTTCTTCTTTTTTTTCGGGGGTTTGGGGTGGGGTGATGATGGGTGGTGCTATTGTTCACACAAAGTTTCACTCTATAGACCAGGCTGTCCTCAAACTCAGACATCCTTATATGACTGCCTCCACAATACTAGGAAATTAAATTTTTTCTCTGAAGAATTAATACTGTTATTTTGTCACGAATTCACTTTTTTTTTAAATTTATTTATTTATTATGTATACAATATTCTGTCTGTGTGTATGCCTGGAGGCCAGAAGAGGGCACTAGACCCCATTACAGATGGCTGTGAGCCACCATGTGGTTGCTGGGAATTGAACTCAGGACCTTTGGAGGAGCTGGCAATGCTCTTAACCTCTGAGCCATCTCTCCAGCCCCACGAATTCACTTTTTGCAGGTGTGGTGACTACACCTGTTAAGCCAACACCTTGGAGGCCAAGACGGGCAGCTGCCTGTTTGAGGCCAGCCTGGTTTGCATGGCAGGCCCCTATTTGAAAACAGGAAGGGTAAACATTTTAGATGGGATCTGAAATCTTTAAATCTGGGTTGTAGGTAAGAGTGAAAATGAAAGACTGATCACTAGATCACTAGTTGAACAGTTAAAGGTGTGTGGTACATGCTCAGGATGGGTTTTGCCACTTTTGTATTGTGAGCCCACAGTAAAACGTTTTGAGTCTACCAGGTAGATAGATCTGCAGATGTGATCCTTGAACAGCGTAGTCATTTCTACTCATAGTAGGGTTTGTATTCTCTGTGGCTTGTGCAGCTAACGCGCAGACATGCCTTTCTGCTTCTCTTAAGCCTGTCTGTGCCGGTGCTGAACATGCTGTTGAACGAGCTGCTGTGCATCAGTAAAGTCCCCCCTGGGACCAAGCATGTGGACATGGATCTGGCAGCCCTCCCCCCGACCACGGCCATGGCCATCCTCCTCTACAACAGATGGTGAGCAGCCTCCTACCTTGAATGCTGCCGTTCAGGGCCATGCTTTTTTTTTTTTTTTTTTTTTAATATTATTATGTATACAATACTCTGTGTGCATATCTGCAGGCCAGAAGAGGGCACCAGACCTCCTTACAGATGGTTGTGAGCCACCATGTGGTTGCAGGGAATTGAACTCAGGACCTTTGGAAGAGCAGGCAATGCTCTTAACCACTGAGCCATCTCTCCAGCCCCAGGGCCATGCTTTGAGGATCTCCTTTTGTCCAGGGATCTTTCTAGGCATCTTTGGAACTGTGCACTTGGAAGTGGAGGCATTTTTATATACGGCTATGTAGATGAAAAGCACGCTGCTGAAACTGGGGATGAAATCTAACATTTGTTAAGTTATTATACTTGTTATGATTGAACTGACTTTTTATTGTTTCCCTCTTTTCTTTAGGGCAATTAGAACAATTGTTCAAAGCAGCTTTCCTGTCAAACAGGCGAAACCTGGGCCTCCTCAACTAAATGTGTGAGTTGTGACACATTGTGATTTAAGGATGTTGTTCAGAGGTCATAAAGCAGAGAGCGGATGGAGGGCCTGCATGGAGCTCAGGCTTGGAGGAGTGACGGAAGAATTTTTCCATATAACTAAGTTGTCTTTCATGTATATTAGTTTTGTACCTGGGGAAATTAATATTAGTGTTAGCAGTACAAAGTTCATGACAAAAGCTTGATGGAAGGGCTGGAGAGGTGGCTCAGAGGTTAAGAGCATTGCCTGCTCTTCCAAAGGTCCTGAGTTCAATTCCCAGCAACCACATGGTGGCTCACAACCATCTGTAATGAGGTCTGGTTCCCTCTTCTGGCCTGCAGACATACACACAGACAGAATATTGTATACATAATAAATAAATAAATATTTAAAAAAAAAGCTTGATGGAATATGGAAACTTAAATCCTTTTATAAATTCTTGGTGGCCGCTCATCCCACTAGGGAGCTGGACAGCTTAGTTACTGGATGTGAGTGGAATTGCTTCCTTACACTCAGAACAGAATAGACTTACTTATGGCCTAGGTCTGAATGCTTAGCTGCTAGCTTTGGGATTTGGGCCAAACTGGAGTTGTAGGGAGCTTCTGTCAGTGCAGATGACTTTTACTTCATGAGCCGGGATGCCAAGGAAGAAAGGATGGAGCAGGGCTAATAATTACCCCGGGGGCACACCCCAGTGTTCTGCCACCTGCTACTTCTCTCACTTCCCAGAGGTTAGCAGTACATCCCAGAAGAGCCATCTGTGGAGCAGGACCTTTAAAAGCTTACCTCTCGAGGAAACTGCCAGTATTTGAGGAACAGTAACATGCATGCTAGGACATAAAAAAATAACACAGTTCTTTGTAATGTGACACATTCTCTATTGCTATTTTTTATTTTTATTTTTGGTATTTTTGAATAGGAACTCACTATTCTGGCTGGCTTAGAACTCAATAATATAGACCAGGTTGGTCTTCCTTTTTTTTTTTTTTTTTCGAGACAGGTGCCTGTCCTGGAACTAGCTCTTGTAGACCAGGTTGGCCTTGAACTCACAAAGATTCTCCTGCCTCTGCCTCCTGAGTGCTGGGATTAAAGGCGTGCGTGCGCCACCACCGCCCGGCCCAGGCTAGTCTTGAACTTGCAGAGATCCTCCTGCCATTGCTTTCT
This sequence comes from Microtus ochrogaster, assembly GCF_000317375.1. Taxonomy (NCBI): domain Eukaryota; kingdom Metazoa; phylum Chordata; class Mammalia; order Rodentia; family Cricetidae; genus Microtus; species Microtus ochrogaster. Next base: position 60,707,667 of record NC_022031.1, on the reverse strand, counting down.
GAGTGCTAAAATTAAAGACTTGTGCTACCATGCCCAGCTTCTATGCCTATTTTTTTTTTAAAGATTAAATTTTATTTTTATGTTGTTGAGAATTTTCTCTACATGTATGTAATTGCACCATGTACATACCTGGTGCTTTAGGCCAGAAGATTTGGATCCCTGGGACTTGAATTATGGTAGGTTGTGAGACATCATGTGGGTACTGGGAACCGAACCCCAGTCTTTTGGAAGAACAGCCAGTGCTTCTAACCACTGAGGCGTCTTTCCAGCCCCCTCCTGCTCTTCTTTAAATAAACGAGCTTTTGTTGTCAATAAACTCTATTACTCTTTTTGTTTCCTTCCCTCCTCCTCCTTTCTCTTTCTTCTTTCTTCCTTCTCCAATAGGAGCTGGTAGAATTTTGCAGCTTGATTGGCCTTGAAACTCCACTCCTCAAATGCTGGGCTTAGAGGTGTGTGTTATGCTTAGCTAGTTTTACTCCTAAAGGAAAGTTTAGGGGTTTTATGTAAAGCAATTGAGGAGGTCCTGATAAGTTAATGATCATCATCATAATCTGTGCTTTTATTTGTTTAAACAAACAAACTTGTTAGTTGTTATCATTAAAAAAAATAAAAGCTTCATGCTGAAGAATGATAGCCTTAAATTTGGACTTCTGTAGTCTTGCCTTGAGAATTGTATCTCAGTGCTCTTGCACCTTTGTTCTTTTAGCATGAATCAGATGCAGCAGGAAAAGGAGCTAACAGAAAACATTCTGAAAGTGGTGAGTACTGGCAGTCACTGCAGTGTCAGGGTAGAGGGAGAGGTGTGTCTCTGATCTTAGCTTTGGGAGTGTTACAGAGGGCTAAGCACAGGGGTGGGGTTTTCTGCAAGCATTTAAGAAGGGGTGTGTGTGTGTCTGTGTGTCTGTGTCTGTTTTGCTTTTATGAGACAGTCTTATCATGTAGCCCTGCTTGGCCTCAAATTTTCCACGTAGTCAAGATGTCTCTAATTCGTTATCATCCTACCTCTGCCTCACAAGTGTTAGGATTGCAGACACTTGTTACCATTACTTGGCTTCAATTGTACAGTTTTCAACACTATCGGCACAATACTTTATCATTAGTTCTTTTGTTGTATGGTTTATGATATTTTGACAGATATTGTTCAAGATGTGTTATGCTTAGCTAATATTGTTAAAGTTTTTTTTTTCCTTTCTTTTTTTTGTTTTTTTGAGACAGGGTTTCTCTGTCCTGGAACTTGCTTTGTATCTCAAGCTGGCCTCGAATTTACTGAGATCCACCTGTCTCTTCCTCCCGAGTGCTGGGATTAAAATTGTGCGCCACCATTACCCGGCTAAAGACATGATTTTTATTGGACTAGGAAGTGGCTTAGTTGGTAAAGCTCTTGCTGTTTAAGCAAAGAACCTGATTCTCAGCTCTCATGTAAAGGCCAGATGTATTAGTGTGCCTGTCTGTGGTCCCCCCACTGGAGAAATGGAGACAGAAGGGTTACTGGTTCCACTAGGTAGTATTTCTGTTTGGATTGGTGAGCTCCAGGTTCATTGTGTCTTATCAGAAACTAAGATGAAGAGTAATTGAGAGAGACTTCTGCCATCACCCTCTGGCCCTGACGTGCATGCATTCTTATGTGCATACGGTCAGACATACAATGCCAATGTCATTCTGTATACTGAGTTCCCAGTACTCTGGAGGTAGAGGGAGGAAGAGCTAGAATTGAAGGCCATCCTCAGGTATGTAGCAGGTTTGAGGCTAGCTGGGCTACGTGAGGGCTTGTCAATAAAGCAACAGGGCTGGCAACATAGGTAATTTGGTAGATTGCTCATCTAGCTTGCACAGAGCCCTGGTTTGAGACCTAGTACTGCAGACGCTGGCAGCAGTATGTCTGGCACTGGGCAGGTGAAGCCATGAGGATCAAACATTCAAGCTCAAAAAAAAAAAAAAAAAAAAAAAAAAACCAAACCAAAAAAAAAAAAAAAAAAAGCCGGGTGGTGGTGGCGCACGGCTTTAATCCCAGCACTTGGGAGGCAGAGGCAGGCGGATCTCTGTGAGTTTGAGATCAGCCTGGTCTACAAGAGCTTGTTCCAGGACAGGCTCCAAAACCACAGAGAAACCCTGTCTTGAACCCCCCCCTCCAAAAAAAAAAACCCCAAAAAACATTCAAGCTCACCCTCAACTACATAAGAAGGCCAGCCCTGTCTCAAGAAAAAAAGAAACACTAAGAAAATAAAAAAGTTGATTTTTTGATTATCTTATATTCTTTGTAGTTCTTAAAATTTATAGCATGACAGGGAGCGACTGAGAGGAGAGGAGAGAGGGAAACTGGCTAGGATTTAAGATAATTAATTAAAAAAATTCACAGTAAATGTGGAAAACAAAAGACTGTCAGAGAATTATAGCAAATCTTGGATGTGTGCATGTGTGCTTGCTAGGCTCAAGCTCAAGGCCTGCTGATGCTGGGCAGTGCTGTACCTCTGAGCTGTATGCTACATGTTACCCTATAGTGCTTTTGTAATGATTCTTATATTTTTAGTGTTTTCATTTGTTTGTGGCTGTATGTATGTCTGTCTGTGTCTGTGTGTGCATGAGTGTAGGTGTCTGTAGAGGCCAGAGGTGCCAGATCCCCTATGTAGCTGGTGGTTGTATGTCACCTAATGTAGGTTCTGGGACTCAAGCCCACTGGAAGAGGAATACATGCTTAACTGCTAAGCCAGCTCTCCAGTTCCCCATATTTATTGTTTAATCTCCTCAATGTAAAAGAAATGGGAGATCATGTATAATCTCTATAAGTATTTAACATCAAAGTGTTCTGAAGAAGGTAGGGTATAAGTATCAAAAAGTAGGAATAAAAGAAAAAAATCATACCTATGTGAAACAAATACACAGTGGGGTTTGTAATATTTTGAATAGAGAAGCAAAAAGCCTGTGTCGTATTTTTGCTATGTAGTGCCTAGTAATACAACTTTGCATAGTAAAGTGTAAATTAAAATCAAATAGTGCAGATCTTTCCTGTATTTTGTTTCTAACTTTACAACAGAACGTACTGTACTTTTAATATTTAAGATTGTTACTTCAGGAAGTAGTAGTACCTGTTGAATTATCTCCTGTTTTAGTACATGAAGCTACTAAATATTTTGTAAAAAATGTTTTGATTATTATAATAAGTTACTGTTGTTACAATTTCATTTGTGTATTGAATTTTGTAGCTAAAAGAACAAGCTGCTGATTCTATTTTGGTCTTGGAAGCAGCCTTGAAATTAAACAAGGATCTGTATGTTCACACTATGAGAACTCTAGACTTACTAGCCATGGAACCAGGCATGGTGAATGGAGAAACAGAGAGTTCTACAGCTGGGTTGAAAATCAAAACTGAGGAGATGCAATGCCAGGTATTTCTTTCTTTACTTAGCCAGTATATTGGAAGTTGTGTGTAAGACCTTGATACTTTTGTTAGATGTATTTCAGTGATTTTGATTTGAGTACTTTTTTTTTTTTTTAAAGAAACGAGTTCATTAATAGAAAGGTTGGCCTGGAGCTTGCTTTCCTTTAGATCAGGACTTGCCTTGAACTTGTGACTCTCTTGCATTAGCCTCTTAAATGCTGGGATTATTGGCATGCACCACCATATATAATCTATTAGATTTTTATTGGCAGTTATATCTTAGAAGGTTTTTTTTCCACCCCCTGAGATAGGGTTTCTCTGTGTAACATTCCTGGTTGTCTTGGACCCCTCTCTGGAGACCAGGCCTGCCTTGAACTCACAGAGAAGCCTGCCTCTGCCTCCTGGGTGCTGGGATTTTAAAGGCGTGTGCCTCCACTGACTTTTATTTTAGAAGTTTTATAGGCCTGTACTTGAGAATTTTCTAAAGGAAATGAAAGGAAAATTTTATGGAACCTATTATTTTCGAAGCAGTTTGTGAATTGATTTGCAGTACTTTCTTTTAGGAATGTAGTTAAATTTCCCAGAAGACAACAGAAACTAATGTTGTGCCAGGCTGAAAGTGAAGGCCTCCAGGTCAGATAATTGACTCTGTAAGGACCTTGTCTGTTTCTCTGACTTTGAGCCCCTAGTTCCTTTGGCAGTTTTCAGTTTTAGTCAGGCATGGTGGACACACCTGTTGTTTCCAGCACCCAGGAGGCAGAAGCAGAGATTGAGGCTACCCTGGTCTATAGAGTGAGTTCCCCGACAGCCAAGGCTATAGAGAAACCCTGTCTCAAAAAACAAAACTGTTGCAAGGAGAGTCAGGACAATAGAAATTTTAAAGCATTCATTGATTACCTTTTTAGGGCCAGAATCCATTAGAATATTATTTTTGTTTTTAAGATGTGATCTGTATAGCCTGGCTGGTCTGGAACTTACTGCATAGACCAGACTGGCCTCAAACTCACAGAGATCCGCCAGCCTCTGCCTTTTGAGTGCTGGGATTAAAGGTCTGCACCCCCATGTCTGTCTAGATCATAATTTTCGAGGCTCTGTATTTGTACAAACACATGGCATCTTTTCCCTAGTTCCTATTCTGAGAAGAGGTGGAAAGAAGACTGTTATAAAGGGCGTCCTTTCGGGATTGGGGATAGCTGAGGGCAATCATCTGTTCAAGACACGATGAGAATTTATGAGAGGGCACTTGAATAAGAAGTCAGTGACAGTTAAACCTCGGCTCTGTCTTGGTGCTCTCTGCTTTGTAATGTCACTCTTCTGCTCACTGGAGTTCTGAGTAGCTTACTGGATTAAGTCAGACTTGAAGTCAATAGTGAGCACGGCCATCGGTCTAAGGCAAGGTTCTTGGCGGCTGGTGACTGAGTTAAGTTGGTGGAGTGTCTGTTTAGCAGGCACAGAGTCCTAGGTGGAATGGTGACGTGTGTTTGTAATCCCAGCACATGGTCTGTCTCCATTCTGTCTGTCAGGGGAGACACTTGTCCTCATCCTTTTGGTGGACTGGTCCCACCTCTGTGCAGCTGAACACTTTTAGGTATTGCCTTTTTAGCTTGTCTGGCAGGAATGTTGTACAGATACACTTAGTGTAGACTGAGTCAGGAGCTTATAAGTTGAAGAAGTGGGCGTCGTAAGGAAGCTGCCAGGCAGCGGCTGTGACAGCTGCGGTGTCGGGCAGTGTGCGGAGTGCTGGTGCCTGTGGGCCGCTAGCGTTTTGTGGCATCTGGTGTGGTGCTGCCCTCAGCAGTTCTGATTGGGCTCTTGTCCCCTTTCCTTCTCTTGTTTTTCTGACTCAATTCTTTGACCTTCCAAATAATTTTGTAAGCTATCAGGAACCCTTTAGTTTAGTTTTTGACTGAAATCAAAGTTACTGTCTATTAATATTTCTTTTGATTATGGGTTTTACTTGTCTTTTTTCTGTTTTCCCGCCATTATACATAAATTTGAGATAGGCCTGGTGTTGAGGCCTTTAATCCCACACTCAGGAGGCAGAGGCAGGTGGATCTCCGTGAGTTCCAGGACACCAGGGCTACACAGAGAAACCCTGTCTCAAAACAAACAAAATAAATGGATAAATAAATTTGAATTTTATTAACTTTTTTTGGTTGTTTGTTTTTGGAGATAGGGTTTCTCTGTGTAGGCCCTGGCTGTCCTGGAACTTATTAAGTAGAGCAGGCTGACCTGGAGATCACAGAGACCCACCTGCCTTTTCCTCCTGAGTGCTGGAATTAAAGATGTGTGCCACCATTTCTTGGCTTGTCAATATTTTAAGCAAATTGTTTTGTTATCATTTCAGGTGTGTTATGATTTAGGTGCGGTCTACTTCCAGCAAGGCTCTACAAATTCAGCTGTCTATGAAAATGCCAGAGAGAAATTCTTTAGAACTAAAGAACTAATTGCAGAGGTGAGTACAGCCATAAATGATACATGGTATTTGGTCCCTTAAAAGCCTATATGGTTTTTGACTTAACTTTTTCTAAACAAAAGCTGAGTTTGGTGCTAGAGTATAACTTACTTGGTTTTTAAGATAGTTTGACTATGTGGTTCTGGTTGGCCTGGAACTCACAATGTAGACAAGGCTGGTCCAAGTGCTGGGATTAGTAGATTGGTGATAGCAAACTCAGTGTTGGGGTATGACTTCAGGTAGAATGTGTTTTTAGCATGCACAAGTCCTTTGGTTCAGGCCCAGTGGCAACAAACCAATGTACCCAGTGTAGAAAATTTGGAAAGTTAAAAAGAAATAATATAAACTAACTTTTAAAAATGTGTATTATTTCCTTGTTATCTTGGTGTCTTTTCCTGTTGTTGTGATAGAATATCCAAAAGCAACTTAAGAGAACAAAGTTGATTTTGAGTTTGAGGTTCATTATGGCAGCGAGTCAAGGCAGTAGGAACGTGAAACAGCTCTTCCTCTTGTCCAGTGTCGAGAAGTAGAGTGCAAATGTACAGTGCAATAAAAGCAATAAAAAAAAAGGTAGAACTAGCCAGGTATGGTGTGCACACCTTTAGTCCCAGCCCTCAGGAGGCAGAACCAGCCCCATCTTTAGAACAAGCTGCTTTTTGAAATCCAGAGAATTATATTCTAAGAGGAATGATTTATCTTTTCAGTTAATTGCCCAGTGTGTTTCTATGTCTGGGTGGGTATGTGCACGTGAGCGCTGGTTCACCTGGAGGCCAGCAGATCGTGCTTGGGGCCCTGACTCTGTAGGTGGTTGTGAGCCACCCATCATGGGTGCTGGGAACCAAACGCAGGTCCTCAGGGTGTGCTCTTATGAACCAAGCCATCTCTCCAGCCTCAGATGGTTGAATACCTAAATTTTTTACTATTTTTAAGAACCTGGATTTTTTTTATTTTATTTTTAAGACAGGGTTTCTTTCTTTTTGGTTTTTCGAGACAGGGTTTCTCTGTGGTTTTGGAGCCTGTCCTGGAACTAGCTCTTGTAGACCAGGCTGGTCTCGAACTCACAGAGATCCACCTGACTCTGCCTCCCAAGTGTAAGACAGGGTTTCTCTTTGTAGCCCTGGCTCTCCTGGAACTCTGTAGACCAGACTAGCTTCAAACTCAGAGACCCGCCTGCCTTTGCCTCCCAAGTGCTGGGATTAAAGGTGTGTGCCACCACCGCTTGGCTGGAAAAATCATTTTAATTTCCTTTCCTCGTTAGAAAAATTAATTAGAGCTAGGTGGTGGCGCATGCCTTTAATTCCAGCACTCGGGAGGCAGAGGCAGGCGGATCTCTTTTGTAGTGGGCAGATGCTCTCTGCCATGGAGCTGTATCTTTAGCGCTAGGCTTACTCTATCTAGAGCAAGTAGAAATTGCTAATTTTATTCAATTTTAGGTATAATTACTTAAAATTCATTTAAAAATGTCTTTAGAAACATTTCTGATAGTAACATTTCTAATATTTTTTGAGAGAATATTGCTCTTTTTACTATCTTTTAAATCTGCCTGAGGTGTATATTTCTGATGTAGGCTGGAAGAGTGGTCCCCACTGGTGCCTCGTTTGTCACACCCCTGAGGAATGATAAATAAACTAGAAAAGCAAAGGTCCAAGCTATGACTAATGAGGTGTTGTGGATCACATCAGTCTGTCTTGGGTGTTTTTTTTTTTTTTGCCAACACTAGAAAGTTGTTTTTAGCTCAAGGGACAAGCAAAAGGAGATCATAAATTGCACCTGGTCACTGGACATTGTTTTGCTGAAAACATTTAACCTTGTCAATATTTGTGGTTCCTTCAGTTTTGAAATTTTCATTATCGTGTTCTTGTACTGTTAAGATGCGCTACGGAGTACTAGTCTGTTATGTATATTTCATTAACGGGTAATGATATATAACTCTTACTTTACAGATAGGTTCATTATCTCTTCATTGTACCATAGATGAGAAGCGCTTAGCCGGCTATTGTCAAGCGTGTGATGTTCTTGTAGCTTCCTCTGGTAATAACTCTCAGCAGTTGACTCCTTATAGTCAAGTCCACATTTGTTTACGGTCGGGCAGCTATCAGGTAAGACGAGATGGGATCATAGCGGTGTAGTTCAAATCCTGCTGCCACCCCTGCTGACTTTCCCTTTTTAAGATTACCATGAGACTTGGGTGAGACGTTATGGTTAGTCATACATGTGTTCACTGCTACCGACGGAAAAGCTTGCTTGTCTTAATCACTCCTCTCAGAAACTGTGAGAACTGTCCAAACCAGAAGGCCAAGCTTTGAAATGACAGGGAGTGAGGGAGCTTTGTTCTTAGGAATCCGAGGTCTTAGCTGTGTCTCAGCACAGCTCATCTGCCCCCTCAGCCCTGGACAGGAAGAAGAGCGCAGTGGTTTGGTCAGGTGGATGTTCTCTAATGAGCTCCCTGTCAGCAGCCTGTTATGTCTGACATTATAGTTAGTGTCCGTCTGCACGCTTGTCCTTTGATTTCTTCTTTGTTTGTTTTGAGTCAGAGTCTCTTTGTTTTGCTGCCCTGGCTGTCCTGGAACTTAATATGTAGACCAGGCTGGTCTCGGACTCACAGAGCCTGTGTCTGTTGGGATTAAAGGCATATGCCACCGCATCTGTCTATCCTGTGCTTTTTAATGAAAGTCACTAGCAGTGAGTTTGTGGTGGTGAAGTCATTCTAAGAATGTTATCATCCCAGCCATGCCTTTATGGAAACAGCAAAATGAGACAGTCAAGCTTAACTGTCATCAGTTTTTTTTTTTTTATGATTTTTTTGAGACAGAGTTTCTCTGTGTAACAGCTCTGGTTTATAGAACTCACTATGTAGATCAGGCTGACCTTTAACTCCTAGGGATCAAAGGCATGCATTAGCACTGCCTGGCTCCCAATTGAGTTTTTATTCCAGATTTATAATTCACTATCTTCATCTAAAATGTCATTTCTTCATCCATCCAAAAATATATGGAGAGGAAGATTGTAACTTGTATATTTTCTCCTTTTTCTCTTGGCCTTTTTTTTTTAATACTTTGTGTAGGGAGAAAATTAAATGTTTTTGAAGGTGAATGATAGGTTAAAGTGGAGATACCATTCAGCTACATCTCAGCAGTACAGGCTTATAGGCCTGTATAGGTCAGGATCCGTTAAAGCGGTGGTTCTTAACCTGTGGGTCTCCACTCATTTGGGGATTGACCCCCTTTCACGGGAGTCACACATCAGAGATCCTGCATAACAGATGTCTACATTATGCTCCATAACAGTAGCAAAATTATGCTTACGAAGTAGCGATGAAAATAATTTTGTGTTTGGGGATTGTAACACTGTGAGGAACTGTTTTAAAGGGTCATAGCATTAGGAATGTTGAGAACCACTGCTCTAGAGTAAAATATGGATTATAAGAAGACCCTTAATTTTTTTTTATTAATAAAAAGAAACCGGGCACGCCTTTAATCCTAGCACTAGAGAGGCAGAGGCAGGAGGATCTCTGAGTCCGAGACCAACCCTAGTCTACAAGAGCTAGTTCCAGGACCGGCTCCAAGGCTACAGAGAAACCCTGTCTCAAGGGGGGTGAAATTAGCTGGGTGTGGTGGCATGTATCTTTAATCTTAGCTCTTGGAAGGTAGAGGCAGGTGGATCTCTGAGTTCAAGCCCAGTCTGCTGTACATAATTCCAGGACAGCCAGGACTGCATATTAAAAAGCCTATTTCACCATCCCCTTCATGTGATAAGGTCTATGCAAATAAGACCATCAGAATCTTCCTCTTAGACAAGCATGCTACTTCCACGTGCTGGGGCAGGTACATAGATAGTTATAATGGTAGCTAGGAAGGGGAAAGGCGATGGTGTTGCAGCTCTGTGATGCGTCACAGTTGCATAGATAGAAGTTTCCTGCCTTTCAGATGTTGTAGTTAGGGTTTTTTGTTGGTTCTTCTTATTTATTGAGGTGAACTTTTGCTTGTGCAGTTCAGCCTGACCTTCACTTCTTTTTGCCTCAGTCTTCCAAGTTAGGGGTGATTGATAGCGCTCTTGGCTCAGGCGTGGTGTGGTTTTTTGTTTTGTTTCTAGTTAGATGCAAAGACGTCATTAATTTGTTTTTCTCCTGCTTCTCACTTGTGGTTCATGGTCTTTAACTTTGAAAAGGGAAACTACTTCTGTTCTTAATCTAATTTTAGAAATTTTGGAAGAAAATAGTTCTCCAGTATTTTTATGTTTTCTTTAACTCAATGTATAGCTTAGGATGACATTGAACTTGTGGTCCTCCTGCCTCTACTCTGCTGTGCTGAGATTACAGGCATGTGCCACCATCCTCAGTTTTATGTAATGCTGGATATTGAGTTCAGGGCTTTGTCCATGCTAGGCAAACAAGCATTCTGACAACTGAGCTACATCCCTAGGCCATAGAAAGAGAGACTTACATGGATCTAATCTACATGAGAAGTAGAAAAAGACAAGATCTCCTGAATAAATTGGGAGCATGGGGACCTTGGGAGAGGGTTGAAGGGGAGAGGAGAGGCGGGGAAGGGAACAGAGAAAAATGTAGAGATCAATAAAAATCAATCAAACAAAAAAAAGAAAGCACATCTTAAAGGAACTTGTTGAAATAGGAGCAGCGGGGCTGCGTCCCCAGCACCCCGCTGCCCGCAAGGCTAGCTTTACCCGAAATAATTACACGGACACTGTATTCATTTAATCACTGCTTGGCCATTTCTATCTAGCCTCTTCTAGGCTAACTCTCGCACCTGGACTAGCCCATCTCTAATAATCTGCTGTAACCCACAAGGTGGCTTACCAGGGAGATTCTAGCCTACGTCCATCCTGGGTCGGAGCTTCATTGCGTGTGCCTCAGAGAGCAGAGCTCTCGCCTCTGCCTGCAAGAGTGGAGCATCGTGTCTCTCTGAGGCGTCTGCCCCTGAGAGGAGAGCTGTCGAGTCTCTGAGCTCACTTCCTCTTCCTCCCAGCATTCTGCTCCGTTCACTCCTCCCACCTACGTTCTAACCTATCAGGGCAAGCAGCTTCTTTATTTAATCAACCAATGACCTTCCTCCATCAGGAACTGCCTTGGTTTTTTACTTGGATGCAATTTTCTGTTTTTGTTCTAGGAGGTAGTGCAGATTTTCATTGAAGATAATCTAACCTTCACTTTACCTGTTCAGTTCCGGCAGTCAGTATTGAGGGAGCTCTTTCAGAAAGCTCAACAAGGGTAAGATAAAAAATTAGTTCTGATCTTTGAGTAACGGAAGGAGTACTTTGTGAGTTATTAAATCCCATTTGAAAATTACCTGTCTCTCATTGACATTATTTTCACTTTTGCTACAAGGGACACTAACGTGGTTGTGGAGACTTTTTTTTTAATTACTTGTTTTATGTATACGGATGGGTGTTTTCCTTGCTTCAGTGTCTGTGCACCTTGCATATGCCCGTGCCTCAGAGTCTGGAAGAGAGTGTTGGATGCCCTTCACCTGGAGTTCAGACAGTTGTGAGGTGACATTGAATCCTTGTCTTCAGGAAGAGCAGCTACTTCTCTTAATCACTGAGCCAGCTCTTTAGCCCCAGTGGAAACATCTTAAAGTTGTTTCTCCTAGTTTCTTTTAAAAGTGCTTGTGGTGAGAAAGTTACTTGGAGCACAGTTCTGTTCTTCTGCTCAGTCTTTAGAAGTCAGCTACCTTTTTGTCTTTTTTTTTTTTTGAGTTGGCATATGATATTTATTAGCGTGCCTGGAGATCCTAAAATGTTACTTCTCAAGAAGAAATGGTTACATCCTTTTAAATTTTGTTTTGTGCTACTGTTCCCATTTTATAATAAGAACATTGATGTTTCTGCTTTTTGTGTTCTGTAGAAATGAAGCTCTAGATGAGATCTGTTTTAAAGTGTGCATCTGCAACACAGTACGTGATATTCTGGAAGGCAGAACAGTCAGTGTCCAGTTCAACCAACTGTTTCTTAGACCAAACAAAGAAAAAATAGAGTTTCTCCTTGAGGTAAGGCATTTCCCCTGCAGTAATAGACCATTGCTCTGTGTTTACCAGGCTGTCCAGTGCTCTCTGCTCTGCCTCCTGCCTCTCTTCTCTGTGATGTATGGTTGACAGTGTTAACAGATTGAGCAGCCACTGCCTCTCCTCATCCCTTCCTCCTCCCCCACATCCTTCTTCCTCTTTCCTTCCTCCTCTTTGCCCTCCTCTTCGCCCTCCTCTCTGCCTTCCTATCCCTCTTTTCCTTCTCCACCTCTTTCCCCTCCTTTTCCTCTTTCCTGCCTTCTTCTCTTCTTCCTCTTCCTCTCCTCTTTTTCCTCCTCCCTTATATCTCTTCCTCTCCCTTTCTCTTCGTCCTTATCTCCCTTCTCCTCCCCAGTCCCGCCCGCCTTTTTTTAAGGACTGGATCTTGCTGTGTAGCTCAGGCCTCAGATTCTGTTCTTCTGCCCAGCATCCCAGTGGTGAGGTAGGCAGGTGCCATCACACTGTGTTTTGCTCCATCTTCAGACAGCTCTTCCTCCTTTACCCCTTGTTCTTTATACTTGGTCCTTCTTGGTCTTTCAATGACGTTTCTCCTCTACTGTAGTTAGGACCGACCTCACCTTAAGGTTCTGCCTTTTTTTTTTTTTTTAAGAGAATAATTTGTTTATTTATTGAGACAGTAAACTTATTTATCAAGACATAGTCCTGCTAAATACAGGGGGGCTGTCTTTAAACTTACAGAGTACCATTTGTCTCTGCCACCAAAGTGATGAGACCACATTTGGTCTAAGATTTGTTTATTTTTTGTGTGTTTGCCTGATTTTATGTGCACCATGTGTGCGCATGTGTCAGCAGAGGCCTGTAGCTCCCTTGGAGCATCAGATCCCCTGGAACTGGAGCTCTTACAAGCAGCTGTGAGCTGTCTATTGTGGGTGTTGGAGAGTGAACCTAGGTCTTCTACAGTAGCAGCAAGTGTTCTTAGCTGCTGAACTGCCTCTCCAGTTCCCAAGGTTTTTGTTGTTTGTTAGTTTTTTGAGACAGGGTCACTACATAGTCCTGCCCGACCTTGAATCTCCAGAGATCTGTCTCCCAAAGGGCTGAGATTAAAGGCACATGCCACTGTGCAACTTCAGCCCCTAATTATTAATTAAAAATAATAATTTTTAAAAATGTTCTATCATATTTATTTACATTTTTGTATATTGTATGTGTTTGTGTGTGCACATGCAATTACACAAAAGTAGAAATCAGAGGACAAGTTGTTGGTTGGAACTCAGATATCATGCTTTGTCAAGCTTCTTTACCTGATTTGCCATCTTGCTAGACCTAAAGACTTGCTTTTATTTATTTAGGTGTCTGTATGAGCCTACGCACATAGGTATATACAGAGGTCAGAAGAGGGTGTTAAGTGTTCTCTTCTGTCACTCTTCACCTAAACTTTTGAGTCAGGGTCTCTTTGCTGATCCTTGAGCTGGTGTTTTCTCCACTTTGCCGGAATCCAGTAGAGGCCAGGGGTTCTCCTGGCTCTGATCCCATGGAGCTGGGTTCACCGACCTTGTGTGAGGGCTAGAATCTGAGTCTTGGTCCTTAGGATTTTCAGTGTAACTGTTGAACAGTTTCTCAGCTTTCATGTTTTCATTGTTTTGTTTTGTAATAAAGGCTGACTGTTTACCTAGCCTGGGCTGCCATCAAACCTGATATCTTCCTGCCTTGACCTTCCTAGTGCTGGGATTACAGGCATCTGCTCCCTTGCCTGACTTTAAATGTGTTTTAGGTTTTTTTTTTTTTTTTTTCCAAGGCAGGGTTTCTCTGTGGTTTTGGAGCCTGTCCTGGAACTAGCTCTTATAGACCAGGCTGGTCTCGAACTCACAGAGATCCGCCTGCCTCTGCCTCCCGAGTGCTGGGATTAAAGGTGTGCGCCACCACTGCCCAGCATAGTATGGATTTGATGCATTGATTACAGGCATAATGAACGTTCTACATTTTTATGTCCAACATTTTTGCTAATCTCTTAAAAGTTTTCTTTATTGGACTGGAGATGTTGCACCATTGGTAGAAGAATTTTTGCTTAGCATGCCCTGGGTTCATCCCCATCACCATATAAAACTGGTTGTACTAACACAAGCCTGTATTCTACTACTGAGATCACTGCTGGAGAAGTTCAAGGTCATTGTCAACTACAAGACAGATTGGAGACCACCTGGAATATATGGGATCCTGTTTCAAAAAGAAAAAAGAGGGGGTTGGAGAGATGGCTCAGTGGTTAAGAGCATTGCCTGCTCTTCCAAAGGTTCTGAGTTCAATTCCCAGCAACCACATACATGGTGGCTCACAACCATCTGTAAAGAGGTCTGGTGCCCTCTTCTGGACTGCAGGCATACACACAGACAGAATATTGTATGCATAATAAATAAATAAATAAATAAATAAATATTTTAAAAAAGAGAATGAAGAAAGAAAACAATGGGCACTTTTTACAATTAAAAATCAAAAAAACAACTAAAAAAGCATTGTAACTTTATTTAAATTTTTCAGTCTAACTAATCTGCTGCTTGGACTCCTACCTTTTTTGAGGGTGCTTGTCAGTATTTTTCCCTCTTACATATTAGAATTTTTGAAACCTAGTAGTACAAGACAGATCCTGTCTCCTATAAAATAACTTAATGTGCCAATAACTTAATTACATATGCCTGAACTTATGAAAATGATCCAACTCTGTTTTTGATGGATTCTTACCTTGACTTTTGTCTTAAATTACTTAACCAAATCAGTGATTAGTGATTGTGTTTGGTAGGGTTTCTTTTGCTGTAAAGAGACACCATGACCGTGGCAGCTCTTATAGCGGAAGAACGTTTAATTGGGGTGACTTACAGTTTGGAGGTTCAGTCCAATATCATCATGGTGGTGCTGGTGCTGGAGACTGAGAGTCTGTCTCACTGGGTGTGGCTTGAGCCTACATGAGACCTCAAAGCCCGTCTCTTTGGGATGTCCTGCCAGCAAGACCAAACCTTCTAATACTGCCACTCTCCTTGTGGACCACCACAGTGATTGAAACATAGCAGTTCAGTTGTTCAGAGCACTGCAGAGACAGCTCAGTGCTTCAGCATGCTGGCTGCTCTTCCAGAGAACTCCTAGCACCTACATGGTCGCTCAGAACTGTCCCTGCAGTTCCAGGAATTCATCCAGCAACAGCTTCTGGCCTCTGCAGGCGTCAGACATGTACATGTTGCCATCCAAGCTAAATATCCTACACATGAAGAAAAAACTAAAACTTCAGTTGTTTGTAATTCTTAAATAACTCAAATGAAAATTACTCAATTCTCTAGGTATGTTCAAGATCAATAAATGTAGAAAAAGCTTCAGATTCTTTGAAGGGAAACATGGCTGCTTTTCTTAAGTAAGTACATTTTTCTTTTTTTAAAACTTGAAACTTAGTTTCATGAGGAAAGTGTCTTTTTTAAAAAGACATTTTAGTTTATAAATTTTACATGTGTGCATGTATATGTATGTATATATGTATGTGTGTCTGTGTGAGCGCGTGCCGGGGTGTGTATGTGGATGTCACTAGACAGGCTAAAGGACTCTTTTCTTTCCTTGTACTGTGTGGGCTCTGGGAATTAACCTTGGCTTAGCTGCAGTTGCTTTAACCCTTTGAGCTATGCTGACCCTGCACCTCTCACTCCCCTACCTCAGCTTTTAGTGTTGGAAATAGGGTTTTGCTATGTTATCCTGAGACTCATAGTCCTGTGACCTTGAGTCCTGACTGCTACCATTGTGATAAGGCGTGTGTGTCTGTGTGATCCTGGGGGTCAGTCCCGGGACTTGCACATGCTGATGGGCTTCACTCATAGCGTTTATTCGTTTGAGTCTGGGGCTCACCATCTATTCCAGTTGGCCCAAACACCAGTTTTCTTTACTCTACTACTCAGATGCTGAGATTATGGGTGTCCACTGCGTGCCTATCTTATCACATAATGTATGAAATGATGTATTTTTAAGGTGGCTTATGAAAGTAATTGGTTGATAGGAATGATTTTCCCTACTAAAGTTTGCACTTTTAAAATGTAAAGTCTTGTGTTTCTCGCTGCTGTAGGAATGTGTGTCTGGGACTGGAAGATCTCCAGTACGTCTTCATGATTTCTTCACATGAGCTTTTCATTACGTTGTTGAAAGACGAAGAGCGAAAGCTGCTTATTGATCAGATGAGGAAGAGATCCCCTAGAGTAAATCTGTGCATTAAGCCTGTGACTTCATTTTATGATATCCCAGGTTAGACCTATTCTGCTAGCTCACGTTTTGATGCTGCTCAAGTTAATGCTAAGATCTTCCTAAGGCTTCTCTGGTATTTCATTTGGTATTTGAGTGATTAGTAGAAACCTAACCTGTCTGCTGTGGTCAGATTTCTCCGGGAACAGTTTTTGGTTCTCAGCTGAGCCAGAGGCTGATGGAGATTTGGGTGTAGTTCATAAAAGGGTTTAGCTGAGGATAGACCCAAACAGAAGCTACTGCTAGTATACTCTCGAGGGTAAAAGTACAGATGGTGCAGGGCTGATAAGGGAACTGGGACCAAAAGGAATCATGATTGTCAGTCAGTATAGCTGTGCTGTCAACTGCTGGCTTAGCATTAGCGTTGAAAATTTTATTTTTATCTTATTTTATTTTTCTCTCATTTATTTGTTTGTTTGTTTGTTTATTTTATTGTGTATACAGTGTTCTGTCTGCATATGTGCCTACAGACCAGAAGAGGGCACCAGATCTCATTATAGATGGTTGTGAGCCACCATGTGGTTGCTGGGAATTGAACTCAGGACCTTGGGAAGAGCAGCCAGTGCTCTTAGCCTCCGAGCCTTCTCTCCAGCCCCTTTGCTTTATATTTTTAAAGATGCATTTGCATTACTAAGCACATACAAGTTGTGGTAGGTTTTCTGTGTGGGAATAAAGTTATACAAAATTTGAGTTATATAAAATAATTCCATTTTCAAAATGGTTTCTACTTTTAAGATATTTCACATAGGCCTTTTCTTTCAGTTTTATCACCCTTAAAATTTTACATTTAACTTTGAGTTTACTCATTGCTGAAATGGAGCTCTCTTCCTTAGCTTCAGCAAGTGTCAACATTGGCCAGTTGGAACATCAGCTTATATTGTCAGTAGATCCCTGGAGGATTAGACAGATCTTAATTGAGTTACATGGTATGACTTCAGAGCGACAATTTTGGACTGTGTCCAGTAAGGTAAGAAACTCTCTGTTAAGAATAGATATGAATTTCGTTGTTTCATTCTGCATTCTAGGAGGAATGCTATTTTTTGTCTTTTTTTTTTTTTTTTTCGAGGCAGGGTTTCTCTGTGGCTTTGGAGCCTGTCCTGGAACTAGCTCTGTAGACCAGGCTGGTATCGAACTCACAGAGATCCACCTGCCTCTGCCTCCCGAGTGCTGGGATTAAAGGCGTGTGCCACCATCGCCCGGCTGACTTTTTTTTATTTAAAATAATAAGAACCTATTTAATAGACTTTCATATGACCATAATTGGAACTAGAGAGAAAAAAAAGGGAAAACACACACAAAAGTCCAGTAACGTAAGCAGTGGGTTTTTATTCCACTTGTTGTCTAAGCTCCTCCATGCATTTTAAACACAACTGTAAATGTAGATAAAATGTGTGTTATTTATAGGACCTTCAAAAGGGTCAAAGCTTTGTTGTCTGTTTTGGTTCTGAGAACTGAACCCAAGTCTTCACTCACTCTTGGAAAACTAGGCCACGGAGGTATAGCTCTAACCCTTGCATTTTATTTATTTATTTATGGTAATTTTTTTTATTCTTTGAGAATTTCATGCATGTATAGAATACCTCCCAAGTGCTGGGATTAAAGGCCTGTGCCAGAATTACCAGGCTTTTTCTTCTTTTTATAGCTTCTTTTACCCAGCTCATACCGCCCTATGTACTGGAGGATGGGCCTGAAGAAAGCTCCCTGATCTAACATCAGCCTGTAACCACCAATAGTTCTCAGCCCTGGGTGGGAGGTCTCCGTTAGTTCCTCCCCAGCCATGCTGGAGTTTTGACTCATTCGCTCTCTTGTTGAGTGTTTTTATTTCCTGCCGGGTGTAGGGCTACACCTTTACTCCCCGTACGCTAGGGCAGAAGCAGGTGGATCTCTTGAGTTCTGCCTGATCTGCAGAGTGATCAGAGTGAGTTTCAGGACAGCCCCGGCCACAAAAACACTCACCTATTTTTTTTTTTAAAAGACAACTTTGCTTTGAAAAAAATAAAAACACCCTGGTGGTTTTACTTTTTTAATATTATCTTGACATCTACAGCTTCCACTTTGGAATTTAACTTCTTTATAAGACTTTTTTTTTCTTTAAAACTTTCCTGCATAAAATTAAGTTTTAAGGTAGCATTTCAAGCTGGAAACAGGTGCATACCTTTAATCCCAGCACAAAAGAAGATTGGGTAGGAACATCCAGAGTTTGAGGCCAACTTATGTTACAGACTGAGACAGGTCTCAAAATGTAGTAAAAATAAAAAATACATAAAAAACTTTTTCAGTGGGCTCTAGTTTCTAAGGCAAAAAGCAGTACCTACAGGAGAAAGCGCAGGTGATACGGTTTGCTTGTGAGGCTAGCCTTTGGCAGCCAGACCGGCTCTGCAGCCTTCCAGCCTTCCACACCCTGGTGACTCCCTTTAGGAAAGGCAAACCTCACACTGCCACAGCCTCTCTCCAGCAAACCCATTGCAGTGAGTTCTGTCTGCCCCCAGCCCTGTCACTCCTGTTCTCCACTTCCCCAGTCCTGGGATTAAAGGTGTGAGCCACCACTCCCTGGCCTCTAGTGGCTCAGCTCTGCACTTTGATCTTTAGGCAAGCTTGATTTGTTAAAACACAAAAGAAAATATCACTACCATTGTTGTTTCTTCTTTTCAAGGCAGTTTCTCTCTGTAGCCTTGGGTGTTCTGGAACTAACCAGGTATATCAGAATGGCCTTGAACTCAGAGATCCACCTGCCTTTTCCTCTTGAAATTAAGGGTGCAATATTTATTTTTTTAAATGCAGTTGATGATTATTGAGAGATTCTTGCCTAGATTTGCCATCCGCTGTGTGTGTGTATATGTATTTTAATTATTTATTTTAAAACTTTTTTTAGTGGGAAGTACCTTCTGTATATAGTGGTGTTATCCTTGGAATTAAGGACAATTTGACAAGAGATTTGGTTTACATTCTCATGGCCAAAGGTTTACACTGCAGTACTGTCAAGGTGAGTGAAAGTGTGTGTGAACACTTGTTCAGACCTGCTTCAGAGGGTAAAGTGCTTGGTGCATGGGTGTGAGAACTGGAGTCCAAATCCTCAGAACTCCATAAAGTCAGACAGGGTAGCAGGAGCCTGTAGTCCTCGTACTCCTAAACAGAAAGCGCTCCAGAAGTCTGGGGTGGGTCAGCTTGCGAACTCAACAAGGACAGACACCTTGGCTTAGACCAATCCAAAGTTGTCTTCTTGACTTCCTCATACATGACATGGCATATGCACCACACACACATGTACATGCACGCATGTTAATAATCAGGAGAAAGGAGTCAAAGCTGATTGTTTCTTGCTTTGAAAAAAGAATTTTATCTTCAATTATGTGTTGGCATGTGTCTGTGTGTGGCCATGTGCATAATGTATACAGGTGCCCTTGGGTGCCAGAGGCATCTCGTGAGTCTTGGTACAGGAGGTTGTCAGCTATGAGACACGGGTCTTTGACTGAGTGTGCTCTCTGTGAGAGCAGCATGTGCTCTTGCCTGCTGAGCTGTCTTTCCAAATGTTAACATGCAAGATGGAATCCCAGAGCAGAGCACTGTCGAGCACAGGAGTGATGTGATGAATATGGATCCTGCATACATAGAGACCAGGAAAGACAGCAGTTTGCAGAGATGACTCTTTAATTATAGTACTTGCTGCTCTTGTAGGGGACCCAGGCTTGCTTTCCAATACCAATGTAATGACTTACCAACATTCTAGTTCCGTGGGTTCTAATGCCCACTTGATGGACACACCCACTGTGCGTACGTCCAAACAAAACACTCATATGCACAAAATAAAAGATGCCTGGCAGTGGTGACACATGTCTTTTAAAAATGATTTATTTATTTTTTACTTTATGTGCATTGGTGTTTTGCCTGCATGTATGTCTGTGAGATGGTGTTGGATCTCCTAGAACTGGAGTTACAAACAGTTGTGAGCTGCCATGTGTGTGCTGGGAATTGAACCTGGGTCCTCTGAAAGAGCCTCCAGTGCTCTTAACCATCTCTCTAGTCCCAGTGGCATACACCTTTAATCCTGCGAGGCAGGCAGATCTCCCCGTTTGAGGCCAGCGTGGTCTAGAGTGAGTTCCAGGACAGGAAGTGCCATACAGTGAACCGTGCATTGAAACACCAAAAGAAAATGTCTAAGGAAAAGAGAAGCATTTGGGTGTGATGGTACATGCCTTTAATCCTAGCATTTGGGAGGAAGAGACAGATCTCTGTGAGACTGAAGCCATTCTGTCTACATAGGAAATCCCAGACAGTCTTAGCTACATCTTGAGCCTCTAAGAAACAAGCAAATAAAAGACCCAAAAGACTAGAAGAACACTGGGGGTAGCCCCTGTGAGGCACTGAGAAGACCTTTTATTCTTAGCATCATGGTAGGGAGGTCACACTTGGGGGAGAGTTAACACTGGTCTGCAGTGGGATGGGTAGGAAAGGAGCGAGTGGAACATAGATGATTACATTGATTTATTAGGGAGTTGTACAGGTAATAGTGGAACATAGATGATTACATTGATTTATTAGGGAGTTGTACAG
>NC_022031.1:60674035-60686821 GCF_000317375.1 Microtus ochrogaster | reverse complement strand
CATAGATGATTACATTGATTTATTAGGGAGTTGTACAGGTAATAGTGGAACATAGATGATTACATTGATTTATTAGGGAGTTGTACAGGTAATAGGCAAGGAGTGGGAATGTGAAACCTATTTTAGGGTCTGTGGTCCAATTCTGAGTATCTTAGATGGAGAAGTGTTTTTGTCATAACGTTTTATGTTTGCATAATATCAAAGTCTTTGTTACTGTATAATTTGTGTCCAACTTGTTTGGTAATACATGCACTTACAATATTGTAATCAATCAACAGTAGAGAAATGGTACTCTAGCCTGTCTCCTAACTCCAGTGGTGACCACTCCAGCGCCTGTGAAGATCCACATTACTTTGGCTCCGGAGGACTCACTCAGGCTGGCCTCTTGCTTCTTTTATAGGACTTTCCCCATGCTAAACAGCTCTTTGCAGCTTGTTTGGAGCTGGTAACAGAGTTCTCACCGAAACTGCGGCAGGTTATGCTAAATGAGATGTTACTTTTGGATATTCACACCCACGAAGCTGGACTGGGACAATCAGGAGAGAGACCTCCTTCCGACCTTATTAGTAGGGTCCGAGGATATCTAGAAATGAGGCTTCCTGGTAAGGCAGGTGCACGTGTCCTTCACTGTTGGGGTGTGTGTTGTGTGGGGGTCTGCTTACCTGACTTTACCTCTACGGGAAAACTTCTATCCTGGAGCAGTTTGGGTTTGGAGGTGACTTGAAAACATTAGTGACTGGGAGAAACCATTGCCCTCTGGTAGGGACGAGACTCTGAAATCAGAGTGACTCAGCCCTGCCCTGCTCACCCTCCTGGCTGTGCCTGGCAGCCCTTGTCATTGCTTGGCTGTAGCTTCATCCGTCTAGTTTCTGCCCCATTCTCGAGTGACTGCTTTTTCTCTTAGAAGGAGGGCATTTAGGGTCCGCCAGAAATAGTATGACCTCAGGTTGACTGATTATATATGTCCAAACAGCAGTAGCTGTGGTCCTCTGGGGTGTTACAAATGAGTGTGGTTATTATATTCTAATTTCCAGAGGGACCTACAGTTTTTAATGACAGACTTTCAACAGTTGTTGATCTCGTTGGACTCTTTGTTAGTGTGATGTGTTCCCTCTAGGTGGGAATGGGATTGCACCCAGGGCCTCACAGCCCGGCCAGCACTTTACTGCTCAGCTGAAGCTCCCGCCGTGCTTGACATTGCTGAACTGATGTGAACAGCACGTGACGCCACTTTCTCTCTTTTTTCTCTCAAATGGTAGATTGTCAGTCAACACATAATTTATGCAAACTCTTACTTAACTGTTCAGCAACTTTTTAAATAGCTTAAGCTTATACTACTGTTCAGAATGAGAAGAAAAGTGTGTATTATTTCAAACGCTTCAGAGAAAAGCAAGGAAATGAGTTTTTCTTCCCATGGATACAGTTCCTATCTTTGCCTGAGTTATAATTATGGGCTTAGGTATTTGACTACAGTGTAGACTGAGTCAGTGCCACCATGAGGTCACAGTTGGTAGGCATGCTCTTTCTGGGTCCAGGATGAACGTGTAAGGGTGCCTTTGCAGGTTCATTGAGAGACACTGTCTGAGATGGCTCAGCAGTTAGGAGCACTACCTGCTCTTGTGGAGGATCTGGGTTTAGTTCCAGCCACCCCCATGGTGTTTTACAGCCTTGTAAAACTCCAGTTCCAGATCAGTGGCCTCTTCTGGGCTCAGGCACCAGTTTCATTTGACTCTCCATAGCATTGTCTTGACATTGTGACTTAGGGTACATTATATCTTATTTCCAAAGTATATTATGATCTTGATGTTGCTTTGAGTCACAAAAATTCACAACCTATTTTGGTATATTTATTTCAAAGGAAGCAATGCTTAAAATAAGCGTTGGTGATTTTTTTTAACCTCCCTTACTATTATTTGAAATACTTTTGTATTTTAAATTATTTTTAGCACATTTATTTATTTGTTCACTTATGCACAGGTAAGGTCTTTTGTAGCTCAGGATGACCTTGAACTTCTGATACCCTTGTTTCTACTTTCAGCTATTTCAACTGTTTCTTTCCTTGCTTTTTAGACATTCCTCTTCGTCAAGTTGTAGCTGAAGAGTGTGTTGCTTTTATGCTAAACTGGAGAGAAAATGAGTATCTTACCCTGCAAGTTCCTGCATTTTTACTTCAGAGTAATCCATATGTAAAGGTAATTAATGTTTAGACTAAAATGGCTATCAGAGTGCTGATATTTTATATCGTTATTACTGTCTGTATTATTGTACCCATTTCATTTGTTTCTGTACTCTGAAATTTGTCTGATTTCTATGGTGCTGTGTTAGTTAAGGCAAGCCCTTGTCAGTTTGTAGTGAAGTGTGCATAGTTTTGGGCTGGGAATGTAGCTCGATTTTTAGAGCCCTTTACTAGCATATATGAAACCACAGTAATCCCTGCACCTTATGGTTTAGACAGTACAAGCCTCTAACTTTGTTCTGATATTGCTTTCTGATACCTTATAGTGTAACATACAAACAGTATGAGGTTCAACAAACATTTTCTTGTAATTATAAAGTAGCAGGAAGTTTGTTACCATTTCTTGGTTTGAGTGCTAAGGTCAGACTCTGAACGGGTGGAAAACAGGTTTCTATTCATTTTCCTGTTAGAGCAATTATCCAGCTAGGCTTGATTTTGTTGGGTAGCCAACGATGATCTTGAACTTCTGGTCTTCCTGCCTTTGCTTCTTAGGAGCTAGTTAGGCATGCACTGGAGCTCATTTGAGTCCAGCCCTTTGAAGATCTGTGGAGTCTTCAGTTTTTTTCCTCTTTTACAGTTCATGAATGCCTTTGGGATTTCAGATATTTGCTGTCTCTTTAGTAAATTTTCTGGAATCTGAGTTCTAATACCCAGAGTAACTTGATTGTGTCTAACACTCTCCCCATGACCTTTAATAATAAGCATCAGAACTTTGTTTTTTCATGGTTATTATTGTTTCTGTTTATAATTGAAGTTTGCTGCTCATTGTTCAGACAGTACAGTAGCTCCTCTCTTGGCTTCTTGCGGTCTTTGGGGTCATGTACCATGCGAGACAGGCAAGCTCATGCTTGTGTAATAATGGTTTTGGCTTGTGATGTTTAAGGACACAGGAAGTTGTGTGATAGATTGATTGCATTGGTTATACAGGTTATCTCATTGCCTCCTGCAGTCCCTTGATATAGTCTAAAAGGAGGAAGACTGTGGTGACCTTGTTAAAAGACACCTGGTGATTAGGTGATTAGGGCCCCTTCCGTAACTGGCCCCTTTCTCTTTTGATAATACTAAGAAGAAGCAGAAATATAGAGTGAGAATTATGCTTTGAAAATATGGTTTGGAGCAGTTTTTTCCAATTTTATGTGGGATGTGTGTATGTAAGAATGAGGAACGGTGAGGAGAAGCTGTCCGTTTCTGAGGTAGGAACTGAGTGACTTTAGCCGTGTCTGTGTTCTCTGTTCCACATGCACCTTGTCTTTGTGACTGCGTCTCTGTATGTAAATCTGGCTGCCCTGGAGTTCATGGTCTTCCATCTCACGTTCCTATCAAGTGTGGAGGTCTCGGTGTGTGTGTGCGCAGCTTCCGCCCTCCCAGCCCCAGCCTGCTTTCTTTTTGAATAGAAATTATCTATTAAGAGAAGCATCCCTGAGAATGTGACTAACTAGTGGGCCCAGGGCAAAACCATGCTTTCTTTAACACAATACCATTATATAATCAAAGGAAAGGGAAACTCCTTAGCAGATGACTAAAATAATCCCTTTTGAAATAATACGAGCTGTCTAGTCTCCTCCTTGTGCCAGTAGGGAGACAATGCAGTAAAATGGATCCGCAGGATCCGCAGACACGGGGCGGGGCATATCCGTCACACAACTCGGAGGAGGCCACAGCTGCTGATGGTGGCAGGAGTGCCCTCTTGTAGGAAAACAACTCAGTTACTTTAAAAAAAAAAAAATTTATTTACTTACTTCCAGAAGAAGTCATCCAATTCCACTAGAGATGAGATTCCATCTCATGTGGGTGCTGGGAATTGAACTCAGGATCTCAGGAAGAACAGCCAGTGTTCTTAACTGTTGAGCCATCTCTCCAGCCCATGCCCCCTTTTTTTTACATTTTAAGAAACATTTTTTTTTTTATGTTTATGGGTGTTTTGCTTGCATGCATGTCTGTATACTTGCGTTTCTGGTGTCCTCAGAAGTCAGAAGACTGCATTGGAGCTCTTGAAACTTGAGTTATGGATGGTTGTGAACCACCATGTGCGTGCTGGGAGTGAAGTTGGGTCGTCTAGAAGAACAGCCAGTACTCCTAAGGGCCCACACTTAAGATTTTTAGTTTGACCTACAGGCCTCTTAAAGTGTGAGTGCTTCTTTGGCAGGTGCATGTCTCCTGCGTGTTCTCGGTGTGTCCTCTGCATCAGCCACCTCTGCTCACAGCTCACAGTGCTCTGTGATACCTTTTCCTTCTTCTGTTCTTTGCACATGCTGTCTGCTGGGGTGGCCCTCCCCGCTTAGCTCATGCATTTCCCGTAGTTGGGCATTTTTTTGGGGATGCCAGCTCACAGAAAACAATGTGGAAACTCAATTATGAGAGCTTGGCCTTAGCTTAGGCTTGTTTCTAACTAGCTCTGTAACTTCAATTAACCCTTTGGACTGCCCATCCTGCTGCTTGCTCTGCATCTGCTGGCATCTCTGCCCTCTCCCCAGCATCCTCTCTGCCCTGAAATCCTGCCTAGCTATTGGCAATTCACCTTTTTATTAAACAAACCAGAGTGACATAGCTTCTCAGTGTACAAACAGATTATTTCACAGCAGCTTCCTTCTTTCTTTTTTCCGTTTTGTTTTTCAGGACAGGGTTTCTCTGTGTAACAGCCCTAACTATCTTGGAACTCACTGTGAGATCCACCAGCCTTGCCTTCTGAGTGCTGGGATTAAAGGTGTGTACTACCACCGCCCAGCAGTGTTGACATTTTTGTTTATGCTGTATAATGTTGACAGAGGTTTCTGTCCTGCCCGGTCCTGCAGCCATTCAATACCAAAGAAACACACAGAGGTCTACATTAATTATATACTAGTTGGCCTATTAGTTCAGGTTTTTTTAAAAAATATTTATTTATTTATTATATATACAATATTCTGTCTGTGTGTATGCCTGCAGGCCAGAAGAGGGCACCAGACCCCATACAGATGGTTGTGAGCCACCATGTGGTTGCTGGGAATTGAACTCAGGACCTTTGGAAGAGCAGGCAATGCTCTTAACCTCTGAGCCATCTCTCCAGCCCCCTAGTTCAGGCTTTTTATTAACTAACTCTTACATTTTAAATTAACCCATAATTCTTGTCTGTCTTAGCCATGTGTCTTGGTACCTTTTATCAGTGAGGCATTCTCTTTTTACTTCCTCTGTATCTGGGTGGGTGACAAATGCAGAACTGAGCCCTTCCTCTTCCCAGAATCCTCCTGTTCTGGTAGCCCTGCCTGTATTTCCTCCCTGGCTACTGGCCAATCAGTATTTTATTAAACAAGTGACAAATCTTTACAGGGTACAAAACCATTGTCCCATAGTAGGATAATAGTCTGTGATATAGGGAGTTCTTTTTATTTATTTATTTATTTAGAAAAGGAAAAAAAAAGTATCCGCCTTCTCCCAGCCTCCCGTTTCCCTCCCCCTTCTTTTCCTCCCCCAAACTCCTCTCCCCCTCCCTCTCCAGTCCATAGAGCAGTCAGGGTTCCCTGCCCTGTGGAAAGTCCAAGGTCCGCCCCCCCCCGTCCATGTCTAGGAAGGTGAACATCCAAACTGGCTAGGCTCCCACAAAGCCAGAACATGAAGTAGGGTCAAAACCCCGTGCCATTGTCCTTGGCTTCTCATCAGCCCTCATTGTTGGCTATGTTCAGAGAGTCCGGTTTTATCCCATGCTTTTTCAGTCACAGTCCAGCTGGCCTTGGTGAGCTCCTAATAGATCAGCCCCATTGTCTCAGTGGGTGGGTGCACCCCTCGTGGTCCTGACTTCCTTGCTCATCTTCTCCCTCCTTCTGCTCCTCATTGGGACCTTGGGAGCTCAGTCCAGTGCTCTAGTGTGGGTCTCTGTCTCTATCTCCATCCATCACCAGATGAAAGTTCTATGATGATATGCAAGATATTCGTCAGTATTGCTATAGGATAGGGCCAGTTCAGGTTCCCTATCCTCAGCTGCCCAAGGGACCAACTGGGGACATCACCATGGGCTCCTGGGAGCCACTCTAGGGTCAAGTCTCTTGCCAACCCTAAGGTGGCTCCCTTAACTAAGAATTGTGGTTCCGTGCTCCCCTGTCCAACCTTCCTTTATCCCAATCCTCCTGTTTCTCCAAGTTCCCCCCATCCTTCCCTTCTCACTTTTCTCTCCCTATCTCCCCTCCTTACCCCCATGAGATAGGGAGTTCTTGAAAGCAGTTAATTTTACATCTTGTATTCTATATACTACCCGAAATAGGTGCTCAAGAGGGTTTATAGAGTTCATTTGATTTAAGGTGCTTAAGATTTTTTTTGGGGAAAATGTTTTCCCTCCTAAACAAGTTTGTGTTGTTGTTGTTGTTTTGGTGTGTGTGTGTGTGTTTTATTTTTTAAAATGATCTTATTTTACACACCAATCCCAGTTCCCTCTCCCTCCCATCCTCCCGGTCCACCTACCTTCTCCCCAACTCCTGGATCCACTCCTCAGAGAGTGTAAGGCCTCCCATGTGGGGGGAGGTCAGCAACGTCTGTTTCATCACTTGAGACCAAGTCTTCCCTCCCTGTATCTTGGCTGAGCAAGGTATTCCTCCACAGAGGGTGGCTCAAAAGAGGTAGTTCATGTACTAGGATTAAATTCTGGTTCCACTACTAGTGGCCCACAGACCTCCCCAGCCATACAACCGCCATGCACATCAGAGGCCTAGTTGGTTCTGTGCAGGTTCCCAGCTGTCAGTCCAGAGTCAGTGAGCTCCAACTCGCTCAGGCCAGCAGCTTCTGTGGGTTTCCCCATCATGGTCTTATTCCCTTTTTTATAATATTGCTCCTTTTTTATGACTGAACTCAAGGTGTTGGGCCCAGTGCTTAGTGTAGATCTCTGCTTCTATCAGTTACTGGATGAAGGTTCTTTGTAGTCTGATTACAGGGCCCCCTCTCCACTATTGCTTAGAGGCTTAGCTGGGTTCATCCTTGTGAATTCCTGAGAATTTCCCTGGTGCCTGGTTTCTTGCTAGCCCCATAATGGCTCACTCTTTCAAGACATCTCTTTCCTTGCTCTCCCTCTCTGTCCTTCACCCAACTCAACCTTCCCAGTCCCTCATGTTCTTCTCTCTGCTCTTCTTCTCCCCTTCCCACTCCTCTTCCACCCACACCACCAATTTACTAAGGAGATATTGTCAACTTCCCCTTCCTGGGGGAGTCCATGTATGTCTCTCTTAGGGTTCTCCTTGTTTTCTATTGAGACAGATTTTAATGTGTGACCTGGGTTGGCTTTAAACTTGGTAAATAGTCCAGGCTAGCCTTACACTTGAACTTCTGCCTTAGCCTCTCTTAAGTTAGAAATGACCACTACTTCAAGATCTTGCCTTTAATTAACTATTTTCCAGCCTAGTAAATTCAGTGACCTTCAGCTGGTGTACCAGTTACTTTTGTGTTGCTGTGATCAAACCCGAGCCACAGCAAATACTCAAGTGTATGGAGGGTCAGGTGTTTGGTCCAGTTTGGTGGGTACTGGGTTTCCTGGTGCGCTTGATCCTCCCATGCTGCATTTTCTGTCTAGCTGGCTGAAGAGCTTCCAAGGGGCCTTGTTATGTGATGTTTTACTCTGGACTCTGTAGTCGTTTGACTTTTGTGTGTGTGTGGGGGGGGGGCACCACCCATCTCCTGAATAAATCACACACAGAGGCTTATTCTTAGTTATGAATGCCTGGCCTTAGCTTGGCTTGTTTCTTGCCAGCATTTCTTAATTTTAAATGATCTCATCTATTTTTGGCCTCTGGGCTTTTATCTTTCTATATATTTCTATATACCTTTTCTTTCTTTCTTATTCTGTATTTGGCTGTGTAGCTGGGTGGCTAGCCCCTGAAGTCCTCCTCCTTCCTCTCTCGTTCCCAGATCCTTTTTTCTCCCAGATTTCTCCTCATATTTATCCTCTCTGCCTTCCAGCCCCACCTATTCCTCTCTCCTGCTTCACTGTTTGCTGTTCAGCGCTTTTATCAGACCATCAGGTGTTTTAGACAGGCACAGTAACACAGCTTCACAGAGTTAACCAAATGCAGCGTAAACAAAAGTCGCACACCTGAAGATAATATTCCCCAACAGGGCCTCTGCTTTCTTTGCCTTCTCTTTTGCTATAGGAATCCTGAAGTTCAGATGCAACATGTCAGCTTTTTGTTTTGAAACATGGGCTTTAGGGATTGCACTGGGGTTTATCAGGTAGGGTCAGGCTGGCAACAAAAGTTTTTTTTTTTTTTTTTTTACCCCACTGGGCTATCTTGTTTGTTTGTTTTGGTTTTTTTTATGCAAGGTTTCTCTGTGTTTCGCCCTGGCTGTCCTGAAACTCGTAGACCAGGCTGGCCTTGAACTCACAGAGATCTGCCTGCCCCTGCCCACAGAGCGCTGGGATTAAAGGCCAATGCCACCACATCCAGGCCCCACTGGACCATCTTATTGGCCTTGAATTTGATTAAACTTGAACCCTCTCCTATTTGGGGCCCTTTTCTCTCTGACGTTCACTTTCAGTTCTAGTCCTTATTCCAGAATTAGTCCTGCGTCTTTGGGCCTTAGATCAACCACTTTCTGTGTCTTAATTTTATCTTGACTGAGGCCTCACTGAAGCATGTAAAAGGTGCTTTTCACCAAGTCTGACACCTGAGGTTGATCCCTGCTTCCCATGTGGTGGAAGACATTGTATTGGAATCTGAGCATCAATGTCTGAATGTTGGGTAGGTTCCAGTCATTCTTCCAATGTGTCCTTCTTACAAGATTGTCGTGTGAATTGGATTTTCTTTTATATATTTTTGTTTGGTTTTCACATTACAGCTTGGACATCTTTTAGCAGCCACCTGCAAAGAACTTCCAGGCCCTAAAGAGAGTAGACGGACTGCGAAGGACCTTTGGGAAGTTGTTGTTCAGATCTGCAGTGTGTCTAACCAGCACAAGCGAGGAAGCGATGGCAGGGTTAGTCTAATAAAGCAGAGGGAGTCCACGCTGGGAATAATGTACCGGTATGTTTCTCTTGTGATGTCTTTGCATTGTATTAGTTTACACTCCTGTGAACTGTAAAGACAGATAATCTAGGGCTGTGGTGCAGCTGCGTTAGTATTTCCTAATGTTCACAGGGCTTCGGGTTCATCTGTGCAAAACAAAACCCAAGATGCATAACTAATACATAATACATATACGTATGTATAGGCACATGTATATATGTATAATAATCTGGTCTACAAGAGCTAGTTCCTGGACAGGCCCCAAAGCTATAGAGAAACCCTGTCTTGAAACACCCCCCACCCCCACTCCCAAAGGGAATTCTGGAGAGGAACTCAGTGGAATGCGCCTTTAATTACAGTATTTGGGAGACAGAAAAGAAGGTGGATCTCTCTTGAGTTCTAGGCCAATATCGTCTATATCGTGAGTTACAAGACAGCCAGAGCTACATAGTGAGATTCTATCTCAAAAACCAAAAAGGAAAACAAAAAAGAATTGTGGGCTGGTGAAATGCTCACTGTGTAAAGGCATTCCCCACTAAGCCTGATACCTCAAGTTCTGTGCTACCCTTAATTCTGCGGTGCTCCTTTTTGTTTAAGAAGACTGTCTGTCCGCAATTTATTTATTTGCCTGCTTTGCTTGGGGGTGGTTGCACGTGTGTGGAGGTCAGAGGACCACTGGACAAGTTGGTCTTTCCTGTTTTCTCATGTGTGCTCCAAGGATCCAGTTTGGGTCGTCAGGCTTATCAGCAAGTGCCTTCACCCCCTGGGCCATCTTGTCAGCCCCAGCAATTTATTGTCTTCTCTGTCACTTCAAAATCAGCAGTGTCTGCGGTTGGATAATACTGAGGCATTTGTGATTATGACAATGGGTTTGTCTTACACTTCTTTTTGGTTTTTTGAGACAGGGTTTCTCTGTGTAGCTTTGGCTGTCCTAGAACTCTCTCTGAAGACCAGGCTGGCCTTGAACTGAAAGATCCACCTGCTTCTGCCTCCCCAAGTGCTGGGATTAAAGGCATGCACCACTAGCCTGGCTAGACATACTGTTCTAACTAAGATGGGGAGTAAAGCATTACACAGTAATATTCTTTATGTTACTTTAATGTCTGATATTAATTATATATACTTTTTTTGTAGGAGTGAGCTACTTTCTTTTATCAAAAAATTACGGGTAAGTTTGCTTGCTGGTTTTAATAAATATAGTGCCCCCCCCCCTTTTTTTTTGGTTTTTCGAGACAGGGTTTCTCTGTGGCTTTGGAGCCTGTCCTGGAACTAGCTCTGTAGACCAGGCTGGTCTCGAACTCACAGAGATCCGCCTGTGCTGGGATTAAAGGCGTGCGCCACCGTCGCCCGGCTTAGTGGCCCCTTTTTAAACTAAGTCTTAGGTGACATAACTTGGGCTTCATCTTTTAAATACCATTTTAACCAAATACATAGTTTAATTTTGCAAGTAGCTAGAAGTCTTGAAAAGATAGCAAAAGTCACATCAAAGGCACGCTGTGGGTGTACTCAGTCAGTGACTTAGTGTTTGCTCATGGGGTTGGGTTCAGTTTCCTAGCAATTCTCTCCCAAAAATGTGGGAAAGAAAAGAAGACAAAAAGATAGAATAGTGATTTTAAGTCAGGGATATAAATGTGATGATTTCAGTGTATATTATGTGCTGTGACTTTATTCTGAAACTGAAAGTGACTTTTAGTATGCTGCACTGTAGATCCCAGATTCTCAACTGATAAGGAAGTACTTGGGCTGGGCGGTGGTTGCGTGCGCCTTTAATCACATCACTTGGGAGGCAGAGGCAGGCGGATCTCTGTGAGTTTGAGGCCAGCCTAGTGTACAAGAAGTAGCTCCAAAACACTGAGAAACCCGGTCTCGAAGGAAAACAAAAAGTACTTGTCTCTCAGATTGACAGGACACACGCACCAGCACACATACTTTTTTTTAATATTCTTGTGTTTCTCATAGGAACCGCTAGTTTTGACTATTATTTTATCACTCTTCGTGAAGCTTCACAATGTTCGGGTCAGTATCTTGTAATTTCAGTTAAAAATTATTTGAAAGGTATTTTTAAAAATCATACTGCTTAAAAAATAAAAAGCACATTTTTCTTTCTAAAAGGAGGACATTGTGAACGATATCACAGCTGAACACATTTCTATCTGGCCGTCTTCCATTCCTAAGTAAGTAGTGCGCTGTGCTTAGAGTAAGTCACACATTCAGACATCTTCTGTGTGGCGTAGATCCCTGCGGTAAAGAGTGTAGAGATTCCATAGACATCTTCGTGCTTTTCTGCTGCTGCTGTTATTTTCCTTGTCATTAGAAAAGTGATTTATTTCCTAATTCCTTGTAGATCTTTTCTGTTGCTATGATTTTTATCATCAGTCTCCCGACCCCTTTGGCTGTCATAGGACCAGCCCCTCCATCCACTTCCTTCCTGTGCATGGGTTTCTATGTAGTCTAGGCCAGTCTTGAACTCTCAGTCCTGTCTCGGTCTCCCCGGTTACCGGAGCGGAGCATCTTGGCAGTTGTATGGCCTAGTTTTTGTCTCAGACTTCTGCCGTCCTCCTACGCTTATTATGTTCCCAACCTCATTTTTTTAAATCTTTCTGACATCTTTAAGGAAGAAAGGATTTGGTAGGTGGGGAGGAAGGTAGCACAGTGGATATGAAGAGTCTTCTGTCACACAGAGACTGAAGAGCAGGTCTGGAGTGTGCTATGCTCATCATTCTAGAGCACTGGGACCCAGGAGGATGGTGCTGATGGATGAGCTGGACTAAAGTCTCATGCAGTAGCCAACTTTCTCAGGGCATCAGACAGTTTGTACTCTGAGGGATAAGAGTCACAGAGTAAAGTGTCCCTGTCACAAGGCAGGCTGTGGCAAACAAGTCGTAAGTGGCAAAACACATGTTTTTTTGTAAAGCCTCATGAACAAAATAGCCTGTTGTGATGAATATTCTCAAGTACACTCACTCGGACCCCCTACCCATGGGAGGGCACAGAAGCTTAATTCAGGAACAGTTCCGTAGTTTTGAAGAACCTGGGCCACAAGACTCTTATGTTGCTTTCTTTGTTTCCTCACAAGCCCTTAGGAATCTCCTCAAACGACTGCATTCTTGGACTGTCTGGACAGTGCCACATGCCTGTTATCCCAGCACTCAGCAGGCTGAGACAGGAGGATGACCAAGCTTGAGGCCAGCTTGGACTACCTAGTGAGGTCTCCCCACCCCTTCCCCCTCAAAAAAATGAGGGAGGGAGGAGAGCAGCTGTGTCACATCCAGCAGTCTGGACAGTGTGTCTCCGTGACCTCTGTCCACTTACTTGTTTGCAAAGGAGCCCTATGTTTTCTTACCCAAGTCATGTGCGCCTCAGCACCCAGGCTGCAGATTGTACTGTGGATGTTTCTGATCTTATACACAATTTGCTATGCGATATAGCATTCCAAGAATCAGACAATTATGTATCCTGCTTCTTTGTCTTGAATGGTACTGGGAATTGAACTCAGAACCAATGCTAGGCAGACATCCTTCACCTGAGCTACATTCCCAGACCCTAGTTTTGTCTTTTTTTTTTTTGGTTTGTGTTTTTTTTTTTTTTTTT
>NC_022031.1:60664328-60673515 GCF_000317375.1 Microtus ochrogaster | reverse complement strand
GTTGTGAGCCACCATGTGGTTGCTGGGAATTGAACTCAGGACCTTTGGAAGAGCAGGCAATGCTCTTAACCACTGAGCCATCTCTCCAGCCCCATAGTTAGTGCAGGCTTAATTGCTGTCCTTTATGATTATAATACTTTAAGTTGATTCTGAAAAAAGAAAAGATTTGAACAGAAAATATATTTTGCCTGATCAGGAGTTCTTATGGATTCCTAAGATGGTGATACTGGATTAAGTGTTACTGTTTAACACTGCTTATCACATAAACAGGATTCTTTGACCTGTTAACATTTTATAGATTTAGCAAAATAACATAAGTCAGTTTAATTCCTTTAGTTGTGAATGTAGAACTGGTTGTTTGCTGACAGTACTGCCAGTCTTCATCGTGCTGGTGTAGCCGTGAGCCATGATAAAATCTAACAATTCCTTAGACACGGGATTGCTCTGTCACATCTTCTTATAGAGGGCAGCAGCCTCTGAGCCGTATCCACTTCTAAGCCTGAGACCTGGGTCCCTTTTCACTAAGCCCTTTTCACTGGCTTCTAGGAAAGAGGAGCAAGGAACTGCTTTCCTGGGTGCTGGCTTGGCTGTATGCAGGCCAGAGCATCTGGCCTTTCCCTACTGCTGTGTGTGACTGCGTTGCTGTGTAAAGCACTGAATGTGTATTTGCCTCCCTAACCTGCAAACTCATTATGGCCAGTGAAACACCCAATGCAGAACACACTCTTGGGAGAAATCCTGGGTAGACTTCAGGTCATATAACAGTGTTTGTTAGTATTCCAGCTGTTGGTTTTTGTGATTTCTCTAAGGCAGAATTTTGTTGTAGCTCTAAGTAATGCTAAATGGAGGTAAAGGCTGTGTCATAGTGTGCCTATTTACATTCTGACTGCGTCTTTTTTTTTTTAATCAATGTATGTATGGAATTTAAAAGACTTCGAAAATAGAGATTAATGTGTGATAATTTTTTTCAGCCTCCAGTCTGTGGATTTTGAAGCTGTGGCAATCACAGTGAAAGAGCTAGTTCGATATACACTCAGTATAAATCCAAATAATCATGCTTGGCTTATCATTCAAGCAGATATTTATTTTGGTAAGTGAGAAATTCATTGCTTTATTTGTGCCAGGTCCTCTGGAAGAGGACGATGCACTCTTTCCTAACCTCTGAGCCATCTCCTGAGGTCTCGCAACGTCAGCGACGCGTGTTTGTAAAATTGCTGTTTAAAACCTTACCCTGGGCCGAGAAGGATGGTGGAGTAGGTAAAGGTGCTTCCTACCAAGCCTGATGACTTGAGTCCAATATCCAGGGCCCATATGGACTGCATATGTGCTAGCGTGCGCACACACCCAAACAAATAATATAAATAAGTGTAAAAATTCTAACTACTTGTGGTTCCTCATCCTTTTAATCTCAGTACAAGAAATAATAAAATAAAAATAAAACTTTTATATATCCAATAATTTTTGTGGCCTTCCCCCCCCTCTCCCCCCACAGGGTTTGTCTGTAGCTTTGGAACCCGGCCTGGAACTAGCTCTTGTAGACCAGACTGGCCTTGAACTCACAGAGATCTGCCTGCCTCTGCCTGGGATTAAAGACGTGTGCCATCACCACCCAGCATTGGGTGTTATTGTAAGAATTGAGATATGGTCTTTTGTAGCCCATTTTGTCCTGGGATTCATGACTTGGCTGAGAATTGCCTTAAACTTCTCTCATGATGCCTCCCCTTCTCAAGTGCTAGGATTGTAGTTGTGCACCACAGTAGTCAGCTACTGCTTGTTTTTAACACTTTTTCACCCTAGCTGTCCAAAGAATGCATTGCCAAACCCAAATGTCTGATTGCACACTGGATATGTAGATTCTAAGATACATTCAAAAATTAGAATATATTTCTAGTCTGGCTATATGGGAAATAAAAATCTCTGTTATAATTAATCTTGTAGTTATCAGGCCGTGGTGGTGGTGTGCACCTTTAATCCCAGCACTCAGGAGGCAGAGCCAGTGGATCTCTGAGTTCAAGTCCAGTCTGCTCTACAGAAAGAGTTCCAAGATAGCCAGGGCTACATCTAGAAATCGTGTTTTGAAAACTAAAACTATATATCATGTACTATTCTGCTTGCATGTCTGCCTGCAAGCCAGGAGAGGGCACCAGATCTTATTACAGATTGTGTTGTGAGCCATCATGTGGTTATTGGGAATTGAACTCAGGATCTTAACCAGTGCTCTTAACCTCTGAGCCATCTCTCCAGCTCCCTTTACTATAAATTTAATGAGAAATCTGAGCTAGATTTTGTCTAATCAGTCTTAGGATGATACAATAATTTATTGTATCATTTTGAAAAGTCTTTCTGGTTTTTTTTAAAATTTTTTTTTAATATATAAAGGCAATTTTTCACAATGTTATTCTGAATAAAAGTGTTATCATTCCTTAGCCAGATGCAAAGTTTTACTGTTTTTAAAAATAACATTTGTGTGCCAGGTGGTGATGGTGCATACCTTTAATCCCAGCATTCAGGAGGCAGAGGCAGGTGGATCTCTGTGAGTTCAAGGCCAGCCTGAACTCACAGAGGTAGTTCCATCCAGGACAGCCAGGACTGATGCACAGAGAAACTCTGTCTCAAAAAACCATTTAAAAAAAACCCAACCCCTCCAAAAAAACATTTTATATGTGTGTATATGGCATACATGTAGAGTTCAGATAACAACTGTGAAAGTCACTTCTCCCTTTTTACCATGTGGTCCCAAGGGTCAAACTCTGGTGGTCAGGCTTGGTGGCAGCACCCTTTACTTGCTGAGCCATCTTGCTGGCCGCAGAATTTTATCTTTAACTTGTTTGAATCTGTTTCTACTCTTGTGTTTTATTGGCAAGTCACTATTTCCTCCTGCTTCCTGTTACAGCAACAAATCAGCATTCGGCAGCTCTTCACTATTACCTGCAGGCTGGAGCTGTGTGCTCTGACTTCTTTAACAAGGCTGTGCCTCCTGATGTCTATACAGATCAAGTAAGTTGTTTTGTGGACTTGCTTGCTTCTTGCCTAACTTCAGTGTAGAACTTCGCTGTTGCTGTGTATGTGATAAGAACACTCAGGTTGATGGCTTAGACCCTAGTGCTCTCCATTTGTTTGGTTTTGGTCCTTTGGAGGTAGTATTGATATATAGCTCATATTAGCCTGGAACTTCTAGTGTTCCACATGCTTCAGCCTCCCCAGGGCTAGAATTACAGGCATGTGCCACCATGCCCAGCTTGTGTCTCCTTTTCAGGCACAGTATCTACAGTGCTTGTGGCATTGCCTTTCACGGTTACCCCTTTTGTGATAAGAACACCTGAAGTCAGGAATCAGCTGTTATGCATACTTGTAACCAAGTCTGAGTAATACATATATCTTTAAAAAGCAAATAAAAATCTCTAAAACCCACTCTTTATTGTTGCTGTTTGTTTCTGAGACAGGGTCTCTGTTTAGCCCTGGCTGGTCTGAAATTCACTCTGTTGACCAGGCTGGCCCCAAACTCAGAGATCTGCCTGCCTCTCCTGCCTTCATGCTGAGATTAGAGGTGTACACCACTATGCATGGTCTGTGAATCTGTTCTTTCTAGATTTTTTAGTGCACATTGTAGTACCGTTGTGATCTCTCCTGTGTTAGTGTCTCACCCTGGACTCGTGTGTGCCACTCCAGAGCTATCCTATTGAGCTACATCTGCAGCTCCAAGACAGCGAACCCCTCCCCTGCTGTCCGCTAGTGCTCTAGATGCACTCATCTTCCCGACATACTCTGCCCTCCATCTCTAACTCAAGCTACATTATATTTTCCTCTTTTAATATATTTTGCTATTATATCTGATTAGACCACTAGTTTAACAATGAAAATTTTCAGTATTTAACAAGTCTTAAAAGTAATATTTAAAAATTTTTTTTCTAGCATTGTAAACTAGCGAAAGTGAATGGGAAGCCCTGAGTTGTACACAGCTACTGTCCTCTCCTAGACTTCCTGCTCCTCTGCTGTTGATGTTGTGTCGGACTGGCACATGTATTGCAGTCAGTGCCAGCTAATTTTTAAATACTCGTTGTCTTTTTTGTAGGTGATAAAGCGAATGATAAAGTGCTGCTCCCTGCTGAATTGTCACACACAGGTTAGTTTGTGATGCTGTGACATTAGCTGCTATTCACGTGCTTATATGTAAATGCGTGCTGGGAAGTAGATTTTATTTTGTATCAGAATGGCTGTCAGTAGCTTAGCATTTTCTTAGCAGTTATAGAACTGAACTAGATGCAGGTAGGAATTTGTAAGCATTGACCATTAAACTTAACTGCAAAAGAAGCACTTTATGCTTTCTTATATTTATGATGAGATATGTGTACTAGCCATTGGCAGTCAGCCAGGGTTGTGGAAGAATTAGAATCCTTATGCTGCTAGGAACTTGAAAAGGTGCAGCTTTGGCAAAGTATTTGGCAATTCCACTTCTACTTAAATACCCAAGAGAATTAGAAAAGGTTGTATTTGAATGTCTATAGCAGCAACATTCACCAGAGAATTAGAAAAGGTTGTATTTGAATGTCCATAGCAGCAACATTCACCAGAGCCAAAAAAATAAAGAAAAAAACATCCTAGTGTCCATTAACTAATGTATGGTTGAGCAAAGTGTGATGTATCTGTACTTCAAAATCCTGCAGTTATGTAAAGGAATGAATTACAGATGTAACACAGCATGGATTAACTGACAAACTGGGAAGTGAAAGACAGGGCTTATATGGGTTCTGGTTCCACTTGTGAGAATGCTCACAATAGGCACCTCACTGCTTTATCAGGGGCTTGATGGAAGAGAGTGGGATTTCCTGTACTGGACTTTGAATCTCTTTAATATGCTTTAGAACTAATGGGGATGGTTATACAATTTTGTAAAGATATTAGACATCTGTGGGTGTTTTGTTTTTTGAGACAGGATTTCTTTGTGTGGCCTTAGCTGTCCTGAAACTCACTGTGTAGATCAGACAGAGACCCGTCTGCCTCTGCCTCTCAAGTGCTGGGACTAAAGGCATGCACCACCACGCCCAGCTTTCAATTTTTTAAGACTTATTTATACATAATAAGTATAATGTTCTGCCTGCATGCCTGCCTGCAGGCCAGAAGAGGGCACCAGATCTCATTGACAGTTGAGAGCCACCATGTGGCTGCTGGGAATTGAACTCAGGACCTCTGGAAGAGCAGCCAGTGCTCCTAACCTCGTTGCCATCTCTCTAGCCCCTCAGTTTTTATTTTTAATTTTTGCTTTTTCTAATACTGGAGATGAACCCTGATCAACACAAATTCTACCAAGTGTTGTAATACTGACCCAACACTCTCAGTTCCAAGATAAGCACTCAGACCTATCTGCATGATTTAACTAGATGCATTCTGTGTTTAGAGACTGGTGGCCTATTCCATGTCTGCCAGTTTTTTTTGTTTTTTTTTTTTTGGTTTTTCGAGACAGGATTTCTCTGTGGCTTTGGAGCCTGTCCTAGAACTAGCTCTTGTAGACCAGGCTGCCCTCGAACTCACAGAGATCCACCTGCCTCTGCCTCCCGAGTGCTGGGATTAAAGGCGTGCGCCACCATCACCCGGCTCTAGACACAAAAATCTTGCGTAAAGGTTTTTGAAACAAAAATTAAATGGGATCCACAAATATGAGCTGACTTTATCCAGCATGATTTCAAGTATTCTAAAGAATATATTTACGAAAAAAAAAAAAAAAAGAATATATTTACGGGGCTGAATTATTGACTTGAGTCTAAGGACAGTGAAGTTCCTCTCTTCCAGAGGATCTGGGTTCATGTCCCAGTACCACATGTCAGCTCACAGCTGTCTGTCACTCCAGGTCTGGGGGATCTTGTTTAAGACAGGGTTTTTCTGTCCTGCACCTCACTCTGTAGACCAGGCTGACTTTAGACTCAGAGATCCACTTGCCTCTGCCTTGCAAGTGCTGGGATTAAAGACCTGTACCACCACCACCGCCTGGCAGTTCTGGGGGATTTAACATAGTCTTCTGGCCTCTGCAGGCCCCAGGCACACATATGGTGCTTACATGTACATGAAGACAAAATACCCACCACATAGAATAAGATAAATGTGAAAAAAATAAAAATTATTCTCCCAAACCAGGAAGGGTCACATTACCCTTTTCAAACATTTGTTTCCATAGGTTGCAATTTTATGTCAATTCCTCAGAGAAATTGACTACAAGACAGCTTTCAAGTCATTGCAGGAACAAAATAGGTATGGATTTGTGTGTGTGTGTGTGTTTTTTAAACATGATGCTGAATCTTTTTGGCATACGTAATGAGATTCTGTCTTGCAGCCATGACGCTATGGACTCCTACTATGACTACATTTGGGATGTCACCATCTTGGAGTACTTGACCTGTATCCTTCTATCAGTGAATGTGATATTACAGCAGTTCATATCTGTAATTAAAGTATTTTGCCAGGGGTTAGGTAGCACACAATCCCAACACTCGAGAGGCAGGAGGATCTCTGAGTTTGAGGCCAGCCAGGGCTACACAGAGGAACCTTGACTTGAAAAACCAAAAAAAAAAAAAAAAAGAAAGAAAAAATAAAAGTATCTTATGGAACATATTTTCCAACCTAAAATAAAAACAGTTCAGAATTTTAAAAATATATTACATATATGATTGTGTGTGTATATTCTGCAGTGTGAATATCACACACTCAACACTGAAGACAGCCTTGAAGTCAGTTTTCTTTTGCCATGAGTCTTGGGGTTGAGCTCCCATCATCAGATTTGACAGCAAATGATGAACCACCTCGCCAGCCTTAAAAAGAGTCAAGATCCTATCATGATATAACAATCAGTTTTATTATTCTTAACTGACACGTTTAGATCTTCATCATAAAAGAGGAGAAACAGATAAAAGACAGATTGCTGTAAGTTGCTTTACCCCATTCTGCAGTGATGTTGTTTTCAGAATATTAATTTAGATTTGTACCATTGAGCAAAGATTGTTTGCCCATTTACTGCCAGAATTTAGTTATCATTATCTACTTGTAATGTTACTTGACTTTAAACTATTAGAGCATTGTATTTACCTGTTGTAAATCTTCAAGTGAGTTTTCATGTCACTGGATCCTAATAGTGACTTACTGAGTTAGTCTTTCCCTTTGTTAACGTCAATACACATATCCCTACTATTGTTCAAACATGTTAAGAAGACTACTTCTCTGGGGCGGGACCTTTGGTGTTTTCTTAACTGGGAGCATTCAGGTTCCTCAGGTCTCTGCCTTGCTATTTTAGTGGTTAGCCTTCCCTGGACATCTTCTAGACTAGCATGCCTCCACCACCTTCCTACTCTTATTCTCTTTCTCTCTGCAACATCTGCCAACATTTGACACGCTATGTATTTATTTACTCTTCTGTGAAGCCTTGTTCAACTAGATAACTAGAATGGTGCCCAACAATTACTGAACAAGTACTTTAAATTTTACTTGTATCTTTTTTTTTTTAAACATTTCTGTGTATGTTTGGGTGTATTTTAATAGTCAGAGAACAACTTACATTAGTCTATTCTCTCCTAGTATCTGAGTGTCAAAGATTGAAACTCAGGATATCAGGTTTGGCAGCAAGCTTTTATACACTGAACATCTTGCTAGCTGTCTTAGGGTTTCTATTGTAGTGAAGATCCACCATGACCACGGGAGCTCTTATAAAGGAAACGTTTAATTGGGACTGGCCTACAGTTTGCCTACTTGTCTGAATGCTGTACATACATTGTGTTTGTAGTGTTTAAGTGTGGCCACACTTGTGCTATGGGGCACAAGAGGTGGTCAGAAGATAACCTTGGGTGTTGATCCTTGCCAGAAGGTAGAAACTTTAAGACAGGCTCTTTTGTTCATTGCTGGGTACATCAGACAGTGGGTCTGTAGGGTTCTGGGAATTGTCTTGACTTCCCATCTCTTCACAGAGCATGCTAGAATTACAGATGTGTCTCCCCAGTGCATGTGTGTGATGTGTACCACAGTATACATATAGAATTCAGAAGGCAGTTTTTGGGAAACTAGTTCTGCCATGGCATCATCAGGCTTGCATGGCAAGTACTTTTACCAAAGATCCAGCTTGCTTCTGTTCTCCCATTTACCTGGGGTTGGAAAGCAATAAATATTCTTAGTAGTCCCTTGGTATTTTTATACTGCATCATTAAAAAACATTTGAGATTATATCATTTCTCCCTCCCTTTCCTCTCCAAGCCCTCTCATATACCCTTTCTTTCTCTCAAATTCATGGCTTTGAAAAAGTAATTGTTCCATGCATGTATGTGTATGTATATACACAATAATAAACAGATAGGGACTCTTCCCTGGTCTGGCCATTTCTTGAGGCCTTGTAAGCTTTGCCCTGTCCACGTTAGTTAGCATGTGTAGTGTCCTTGTTCAGCTCATTTTGTCAGGGTTTATGGGCTCCTAACACACCTAGGAGACACTATCTCACAGCAAACTCCCTTACCCTCTGGTTCAGAAAATCTTAAGACTCCTCTTCCAAAATGATTCCTGAGTCTTACGTGTGGGAGTTACTTTGTAGATATATCTGTTGTGACTGGGTTTTCTGTAATGGTCTCTGGTGCAGAGAAGTCTCTTTGATGGGTATAAGAACAATAAAGTGGTTGGGGACTCTTTCAAGATCCATGGCTTTAGCAGCCTTGGGAGTTGGACAGGCTTCCAGCACGAGGCATGGTTTCCTTCCTGCTGAGTAGGCCTTAGGTTCGATTAGAGAGCTGCCGGTTACTACCAAGGTTGAGTGACACTACTGCACCCTTGGGGATACTGTGCCATGCTGGTTGTGGTTCACAGGAAGCACAGCTAAGTAAGACTGTTTGTTGCTTGCTTACTTCCTTTGGAAGCCTGCATGATGCCTTCTGGTACCATAGGAGCTAGTCTTCACGAGACTTTTAGATCATCAGATACAGGTCAGGAGACTCTGGGCCCTGTGAAGTATACTGTGTCTTCAAGAGTAGGTAATTTACCTTCCTCTTTGAGAGGCAGCCAAAGACAACAGCCTGTGAGGAGACAGTTTTTCTATGTGACCATAGGGGCCCTGGAACTCACTATGAAGATTAGGCTGGCCTTAAAACTATATTATTTTTAAAGCCCCATATCGTTTATTACATTAGAGGCCACTCTTAGCCAGTTTTACTTTTTTTTTTTTTTT
>NC_022031.1:60656383-60664228 GCF_000317375.1 Microtus ochrogaster | reverse complement strand
TGTCCTGGAACTAGCTCTTGTAGACCAGGCTGGTCTCGAACTCACAGAGATCCGCCTGCCTCTGCCTCCCAAGTGCTGGGATTAAAGGCTTGCGCCACCACCGCCCGGCTTTAGCCAGTTTTACTTACTACTTTTAATCTGTCAGGCATCTACACTGTCAAGTATTTTCCACAGTCTTATTATTTACTATTACCCGTTTTGTCCACAGCCTCTTTTGACTTCCTTCTGTGTGGTTTGTGCTCCCACCCCCAGTCAGCCTCTTCCTTTCCTGCGTACCCATAAGCACAAAGGAATTTATTTAATGCAGTAAAATGCTCTACCAGGTTCTAACTGTAAACTGTGGTTAAGGAAATCATAGTAGATCAATGCAACAGCTGTTAATTTTTCTGTAGCTCGTACATTTTATAATTATCTAGTTATTTTAACTTTGACTTATGTGGACTACTAGGAAGTCTTGTTTTTTTTTTTTTTTGTTAACTAAATTTCTGATAATACTTTTCTGTTTTAAGATCAAAGCCATTGGCCAAACAGAGTTGAATGCGAGCAATCCTGAAGAAGTATTGCAGCTGGCAGCACAGAGAAGGAAAAAGAAGTTTCTACAAGCAATGGCAAAACTTTACTTTTAAGCAGTTAGTTAATTTTTTAAACTTTTTATTTTTTAAACATGGGCTAAAAATAAACAGTATTAAAAGATTAAGTTTATATAATACATATGTACAATTTAGTGGTGTTTTCTTTTCAGACAAAAACTGAAGCAAACTAGTTTTATAAACAAAAACTATACAAGAACGCCACACATTAACAAATAGTTCACAATTTCTTCAAAAAGAGAAAAGCTTTACATGTCTGGTAACCTGGCATCATTTTTTTCCTGATGAAATTGACTTTTTAGGCCCAAATTTCTTTTTCAAAGGCTAACTTAAAATATTTAATGTATAAGTAGCTAATCTATATACAACCAGTTTAAATAAATAGATTTCTAGGAGTCAGTATACATTTAATATTTTTTCTGCCATAGAAAATAGAAGTTTAGGTCACATGTTAAGTTCATCTCATAAGATGGGGCTTTAAAAATGGACTGCCAGTTTTGCAAACATAAAGCCTTAGCTTCACACTATATTTCAAAAATACTTAGGGATAGCTTAGTGCAATAAAGTGACTTTCCTATATAAATAGTTTGAAAAGGCATTAAAGTTTTACTCAGATTGTGATGTATGAAACGACCATAAAGCAACCTTTAGATCAAGTAAAAACCCATAGAAGCCAAAGCATTTTTTTTGTTTATAATTTCTTTGGTTCTCCTTTAGAACAGTTTAAACATTTGGTTCGTGCCTTACTGATTAAGAAATATTATGTTAAGACAAACTAAAAACAGATTGAACTTCACCATTTGTAAAAATTCAAGTTTTATCATTGTTTGTTACAAACAGCTTTAGATAAATTAGTCACTGTATTACAAAACAATCTTTGTAAATAAGTTTAAATTTCATTTTCAAAAGACAGATTGCACCATTCAAGAGTATAGGAACTTAGGAATCAAAGTTGTGTGTCAGCAATGTATCTTTTAAGTATCACTAGTTTAGTCCATATTCCAATGATAAAATAAATCCTAGTTTATCAAGGGAAACACAGTAACAAACAGAAACTGCTACAGCACCAATTGTTGCTGGCTTCTAGCCACTGTCCTTGGGCGTGAAGTCACCCCTGTAAACAAGTCTTCTTTTCTTTTAAACAGCTAGAGGAAATTTCTTTAGTGCCAACTTTTTTTTTTTTTTAAGTTTGTTCTTTTGTAGTGCTGGGGATTGAGCCCACGGCTTCATGTACCCTAGGCATTTATTGCCAAATTGATGCAGTTTTTAAACAAAATGGCAGTGTAACTCCTCAGTGGGCAAGGATAGCCACAACACTACTTTC
Organism: Microtus ochrogaster; assembly: GCF_000317375.1. Lineage (NCBI taxonomy): Eukaryota > Metazoa > Chordata > Mammalia > Rodentia > Cricetidae > Microtus > Microtus ochrogaster. Next base: position 60,662,314 of record NC_022031.1, on the reverse strand, counting down.
CTGTAAAACTCATTTGTATGAACCTTATCCAGTATCTTTTCAATTCCAATTTGATGTTAACTTCAGGGTTTTATTGATGGTTTTTCAGTACTCTTCGGAGGTGTCATAATGCCGCCATTACACACTGGTGACAACTGCCCTCCTTTTCTGAAGGTGTTCACATAGTTTACTTCACTCTGTACATATGAAGGAATTATACCATAATTAACAGCTAAGATAAAACAAGTATATAGAAGGTAAAAACATATTATTTGAGACTATCAAGCTTACTTTAAGAGTACCTTAAGCCAACTGTTCAATCCCAGCACTCAGGAGGCAGAGGCAGACAGATCTTTATGAATTCGAGGCCAACCTGGTCTATATAGCTAACTTCAGCAAGTCCCTGTCTCAAAACAACAACAAAAACATGTTTTTAGTTTCTTATCTCAACTGCTGGTTTTGATTTTGAGCTGCTTCACAGCAATATTTTGACAGTGTTACTGTGTGGCCCAGGCTGGCCTTGAAATCATGATCCTGCTGCCTCAGCCTCCCTACTGCTTGTGGCACCAAGTTGCCTTAATTTTATTATCTCCTTTACATTTTAAAATCAGTGTGACTGTTACTTTCTCCTTTATGATCTTATATAGCTGTCTGAAGTAGTGATCCACAGTACCCTCTCCATCAATTGCAGGACTTACTATATAGCAAGATTTAAAAAACAATAAAAAAATTTTTAAATTAAAAGAATAACCAATCCCCAAAACAAAAAAAACATACCAGCAAAGCCAAATAATTTGTATGTGTCTGGATACTGTGCCTGTCTTCCACGGCTATCTTCTTAAAGGTCTTCAGCTTCACTGGACTTACACTTTTTACCACGCTGACAAAAGGCGCCATCCAGTCTACACACTCGGAGATGTCCTCCCATTCCAAACCTAAATTGGAAAAGTTAATAAAATGTTAAAGTTATGCCACAGAAAATACCTTAGTATGCCCAATGTACTCTGTTCTGCTTCTAATTTTTAAATCATTTAAAACTCAAAGAAATGATCACACGTTTATCAAACTTTATATGAGCCAAAGCTGGAAGAATTCCTAGTTTCTGAAGCCCAGGCTGGCTGCCTCTTGGCCTGGCCTCCCAAGTGCTAGGTCACAGGCTGTGCTCTTCTCCAGGAGCGGTATGTGCTCTTAAGCACAGAGCCACATTTTCAGGCCTCTTCAGAGCTGTTTAACCAGTGCACATTTATAAAGTAGAATTGTGCTTATTTGCTTCAAATGAGTTTAATTTCCACGTATTAGTTTGCTTGTGGAGATACACTAAAGGCTATAAAGTACTTTTAACAGAAAACATAATCAGGCCGGGCGGTGGTGGCGCACGCCTTTAATCCCAGCACTCGGGAGGCAGAGGCAGGCGGATCTCTGTGAGTTTGAGACCAGCCTGGTCTACAAGAGCTAGTTCCAGGACAGGCTCCAAAGCCACAGAGAAACCCTGTCTCGAAAAAAACAACAACAACAACAAAAAAAAAAAACAAAAAAAAAGAAAACATAATCAGTAAATTATTAAATTGTGAGCTTGATAAGTGTTAAAATTCCTGAGTTCCATTAAAAGTGAACACGTAAGAAGTGAACAATATAGTCATACCTGAGGCTTTCTTAACTACTTCAATGGAGGTAAAATGGCACAAGGCTGCAGCTGCCAGAATTCTGTACTGGAATTCTAATGAGTCAATAGCGAGGATACACAGATCTAAAAGCTGACAAGGAAAAAGCAAAAGTTTAAGTAATTTAAAAGATGAGTATGTTCCTATTTTGTAGCTTATATACCATCGCTGCCAACTCTAAGGTAAAAAAACATAACCCACGTCCAGTCTCAGGATTGCAGGGAAGGAATATAAACCAGGACAGGGTAGGAAGAGAGTGATAATGTATTAGCAGGGTGTGCACTTCAGCTAGATTGAAAAAAGCTAGTGAAGGCTTCTAAATTAGATAATAAACTAGACAGAAGAATTGGCCAGTAGAGAATGTTTGAGATAGAACGACATTACCAAAGGTAATATTTCTTATGAAATAAGCAAGAAATACCTTTCTTCCTTAGCCAAGGTGAGCAGCTGCAGGCAAGGAAAGTTAGAAGTAATCTAGTTAACTTATAAACGCATTTTAGAAGTTAGAGCACTACTACTTAAGTTTATTGAAGCTACTGTAAGATTCTAAATGCAGGAAAATTACACTTTAAAAAGGACGGTAAACTGGACAAACTAGAATGCAGTATTCTTAGTTAGCATCAGGTAGATAGGTAAGTATCATCTTGGTAATGCAATACCCAAAACAGTAGCAGCTGAAGTGATATAAAGGTTAGATTTTCAGAGGTTTAAGGCAATTCCTGTTCAGTGAATAAAACTTAAGTTTTGTACTCATCAGGCAACAAGGTGACATGAACTGGAAGAGCTGGAAGTGAAATACTACCACAGATAGAATATTGAGTAACGCAGTTTAATTAGATTAAAAAAAATAACAGCAGTGGGTATAGTAGTATATGCCACCTTTAATCCCACTTAGGAGGCAGAGACAAGTGAACCTCTGAGTTTGAGGCCAGCCTGGTCTACACAGTTCTAGGACAGCCAGAGCTACATAGTCTTGAAAACAAATAAAATTCTAAAGACAACTGGCTGTGAACATTTTCTCCATTTTATATCAAAGATATTTTATTCCAATCCCAAGCCCTTAAAAAGGGGGGGGAGGGGAATGTTCATAAAAGTTTTAAGACTTTGTTCTCTAGAATTATGTAAATGCTAGGGACAGTATTTTATGGGTCAAAAGGGTTTTGTCAATTAAGATTAACTCAGTATGCCATTTTGTTGTGTAGCCTAGGACTTCTATACATTATCCAAATTTGTCATCGACAATAACATTAGCTATGTTCAGAAACAGGGTCAGTACCTGAGCTATCTGGATGAATGTCTCCTGGGAATACTGAGGTAGAAGAACCTTAGGGACATCTTTAACAGCATCAACTTGGAGAAAAAGATTCAACCAGGAAATGGCTGTTACAGGACAAAGTTCCCATTTTAAAGCCTGTCAATGAAATTTTAAAAAGTCCATTAGTAACTATATATATACACACTTATATATGTATATATAACTATATATAGTATGTATATATAACTATATATAACATACATAACTTACATACATGTATTACATTATATATATAGTAGAGTTGAGAGGTTAAGTTCCTCACCAACCATCAATACCAATATTTTTGCTGCATTAACCTATAGAATTCTGTGCTTAGATTAAGATATGAATTTTGGCTCTTTTTAAAAATTTGTTCAAAATTATCTTCATTTTTGGGGTAGGCACATGCTGTGTCTTGCATGTAGAGGTCAGACAACTTTTTACACGACATTGGTTCCCCAGGAATCAAAATGTTGTCACACCTCTCTGGCAATTAAATCCCTCTAACTTGCTGAATCATCTCATTGCCCTTAAGTTTGGCTCTGTTATATCTGAAGTTCATTCCTATTATATTACAAAGCTGCAACCAAGAAAGGACATTATTACCTTTAAGATATTGAGTTCCATCTTTAAGATATCTACTTCACTGCAAGCACCATCAGTGACATAAGCAAACTCCTGGAGTTTGGGAGCGTAGATTTCCTTCAATTTAGAAAATTATTATTAAGCATTTTAAATAAAAACAAAATTATATACAGGCTACATGGGCTTCAGTTTTAAGGACAGGTTCACGAAGTAACTATATATCAAAACCATGTAAGTTTGATAAAGAGTATATATCTTAATCTACTATTTCAATTAAGAAAGAATAACAACTTTTTAAATACAGTCTAGTCCGGTGATCAGACCAAAACAAGATTATTCTATAAATAAGTTGGGGCGTGGTTCATTTGATTCGGTTGAGTGTTTGTCTAATGTGTAGATAATTCTAGCACTGCATATAGCCAGCCCTGTAATCCTTTTCCTTGGGAAGTGGAGGCAGGAAGATCAAGATCATCTTCCAGCTGCAGAGTGAGTTCAAAGCCAGCTTGGGCCACTCAAAACAATAAAGTCTAGAAACTGAACACATTAACTTAGTAAAAATGTATATTTATCAAAACATACTGGGCTTATGCTTGCTTTGGTTATAGCTATACTTTAAAAGACTAATATAGATAAACTATATGAACTAGAGACTAAAATAAAGACCTATGATAATTTATTCCATCCTCACTATAAAAAAACAATTCCTGTTCCTTAAATATTTAATACAGAAAATAGTATCTTGAGATTAATGTGTTCACTTAAAAACTAGGTTGATAACAAGACTTATCTGGATGAAATTTAAGAACTTACCTCAAGTTTAGAAGCAATGAACAATGAGGTAATCCCAATGAGTTGAAGCATATTTTTATTTACATCTTTTTGTGTCAACATAAATCTGTCAAAAAAGTCTTGGGCAAGGTAGAATGTCTCCCTATGAAGTGTGTAGACTTCACATACCTGAAGAACCAAGTGTTCAGATGTTATCTTTAGAACTTACCCAAGTTATAAAGTCACCTTTATTATACCAAGTGATGGACTAAAGAGGCTAACTAACCTCTTTAGGATGCCAGCGCTAACATAAGTGAGGGATTAGCATGTACTGGCAGCAAGGCTCTTATCCTCATTCTCCTACTTTTACAATTTTCCTTTTTGTATTTTATTGCAAGCTAATATAAACATTGGTGTTAAATCTTTCCATGACTTTGGCTTAGTGGGAATTACCCTCCTCTTTACTATTGTGAATAAATATTGCCATTCCCACACTTAAAGTTTTTAACTTTCAGAGTTACTCTATGAAATGGATGCCATTATCTCCTTTTTGGAAATGAGAAAATAGGAACAGTAATAAATGAGTTTAAAGCAAACACCGATTATATTAAAGAACTACTCTGTTCCTGTGTTATACTGTCTTAAAATCAGGAGTATGATACCTGGGGTGAACAGCTCAGAAGCAAAGACCTACTGACTCCTAGCACCAGAATCTAGGCCTCTCATCATTGTTTACAACCTCAGTGCTAGGAGATCAGATTCCCTCTTTTGACCTGGGCACCTGCACTCAGGTTATACATAATGAAAAATCTTAAAACCAGGAATAGATATTGCATGTCAAAAAGACTGTCTTTTCCATGTGTGGTCATTTTAAGATATTTCAAACAATGAATTTACTTTTACATTCAGATTAAAAATAAATTTGTCATCATACAAAGTAAAAACTTCTAGTCATACCTGATAACACAACCTCAATTTATTTTTTATTTATTTATTTATTTTTTTTTGTTTTTCGAGACAGGGTTTCTCTGTGGTTTTGGAGCCTGTCCTGGAACTAGCTCTTGTAGACCAGGCTGGTCTCGAACTCACAGAGATCCGCCTGCCTCTGCCTCCCGAGTGCTGGGATTAAAGGCGTGCGCCACCACTGCCCGGCCACAACCTCATTTTATTGTCTTGGAAACATTTCTGATAATTTTTGAGATACTATATATGTTTTTTCTACCCACAGTCCACCCACAGTCTTCCTCACTTAGAATGAATCTACACCCTCCCCCCAATTAGGGATTAAACCCAGGCTTCACTGTGTTAGGCAAGCATTTCACCATTAAGATATATGCATACACACACACCACCTGCCCCTCATTTTATTTTGAGATATTATAACCTGTACTGGCTTCCTTGAAACTTGTAAATCTTTAATATCAAGTAATTGTTTCCTCCGCAATAATTTGAGGAATTTATAATAATCCAGAGAAAAGGAATGGACCCAAGTAAGAAAAAAAAATGTTTACATAGATCTATAGAGATTCCAGGCTTACTGATACTTATATCGATAGTATGATACATCTTTCTTTCTTTCTTTCTTTCTTTCTTTCTTTCTTTCTTTCTTTCTTTCTTTCTTTCTCTTTCTTTCTTCCTCCCTCC
>NC_022031.1:60652574-60655407 GCF_000317375.1 Microtus ochrogaster | reverse complement strand
GATACAAGTTCCGGTTGCACTACCATAACTCCACGTTTCAAACACCCAACTCCAACTTACAATTACAAATTGGAAAAAGTAGCTCTTGGAATCAACTCCAAAATATCCACTTATTGATAAATTTCAGGAATGCTGTACAATCCTTCCTTATAATTTATAAAAGTTATGGTTCAAGGTAACTTTTAAAAAGCAAACTAAAAAAATACTTAAAATGTATATATGATCAAAATGTTAATTAAGTCCCAACACTGAAAAAATGTATCAGCAGTGCCACTTACGGATCAGTATCACTTATGAGGTTAAGGTGGAACAAAGTAGCAGGGGTGGGGATGATGTATTGAAGTATAGAACTCTGAATTTGCTCATTCAAATTAAATGTCAATTACTACATCAATGTTTTCTGTAAGCTTGTACCTCTTAGTCATGTCATAACTGATAGTAAGCTTGGTAAGGAATAAGTGGGTTAAGTCTATTTAAAATGTTCCCATTTTAATTAGACAACTATTAAAGCTACATTTAAATAATAGTTCAGTTCTGCTAAGTCTGGAAGCATGTACCAAGCAAGTGAAAAGGAGTATGGATTTTAAATATATCACTTGCTAACATTTGCAAATAGTATTGTCTCATGAAGAATGATACCTATTTCTCAATAAGTGAAGTATTAAAAAGGTAAACTGGTTTCTCTGTCTTACAATGAAGTCAAAAGAAAACACAAGGCAGTATTTTAATTCTACCGTTTTAGCCTTTGATAACAAATTACTGATTTTTTTTACCTTAAATCTGGCAGAGGTGAAGGATTAATAAAAAGGTTTTTAAATCTGTAATTTGTAAATCTAGAGAAGTCGCTTGTTCCTATTTCTTCTTTATGGGGTGTTTCAATGATAATGCAAGGACTGATTCCTCCAGACAGTACAGGTGGCCAACAATTCTGTCATTTCAAAACAGAAAGAGAAAAACTTATTTTTAAAGCCATAAAATTCATACCAGCCTTCATAAATTAAATCCTGATACTACAAAACATTTCTTTAAAAACTGAAACAATAACGAATGTATCTCTAGTATAAAATAACTTCAAAAGAAAGTAGCAGTTCTCTGAATTTAGAAATTTTAGCAGGGATACTTTTTTAAAATAAAAGCTCTTAGCAAGTATTTTCTGGTTGAGAAAACTTGAATGCAAAAAACTTAAAAATTCAGTCAACTGGAGTCACTTAGAGGGTCTTTTGGGAAGAATTACCATCTCCAAGTGAACACATAGGAGGAAGGGGGCGCAAAAGGCTGCTTGCCAGGCTGTCAATGATCTCACATCCTTTATGCCAGCTCAGTAGCGATTAGGACGCTCGCCTGTAGTCTGGAAGCTCACAAAGAGCAGTATATAGGCGGGCCTGGTCGACTGGCCAGCTACACCGCAGCTCCTTCCTGTCAGGAATCTTCCCACCGTAAGGCAGTGACACACAACTGTACTCTTATCCTTCCCCAGCCCACCCAGTCCAGTTTTGCATTACCCGAATCTCGAACTGATGCTTCTTGCTGATCTCCTCTTTTCCTTTTTTGACATCCTGGAGAATAGAAAAGACCATTGTAAACTAAGCTCTCATTTCCTCCCTTCCTCCCTCATTTTCCTTAAATCACCTGTGCTGTTTTCCTCTTCTTGGCCTGAATTATCTGGGCTTCTTGTGGGGAGTCTGGTTGGCTGGGCTGGGCATGCTGCTGCTTAGCTTGTAAACGGCTACTGTGATGGGTTTTAGACAGGAAGTTTAATTAGTCAGTCATGTATTTCATAGGCAGCAGCTAATTTTCAAACATGTCTCCAAGACTGACAGTGTTACCTGCGTCTCGACATTCTCTTCTTTAAGGTCTATGAAACCCTAAATGGGGGAGAAAAATCAAAATCAAGAACACGTTCATTCATTCATATTCTCCAAGTGCCAACTGATTCAGAAATGAACAGCTAATGTTACCAGAAGGTGGCCTGAGCCTTTAAAAAAAATTCAGGTCATCTTCCAAAATACATTAACTATCTCATAGTAATTTTGCATATATGCCCTCATTTCCTCAACAGAATTAAACTCGGAAAGTGAGTGCGTTCAGAAATCTGCACAGTACCCTAGCACCCTTGCGATGAGTATTTTTCGGGTATTCATGCATTTCTCTGTGCATCAGGGGTGGGAAAGGCACGTCCCGGCCTCGGCCCGCCAGGCGCCTGGGCGAGCCTCTAAGAGCGGGCTCTGGAGCAGCCGGTTCCGCGCCAAATTGGAGAGCCGCAGTGGCGGGGAAGCAGGGGGTGGAGGGACCCAAGCCTGGTGTCACGTCCTCCAGGCTCCCTTCCCTCCTTCCCGGCCCCGCCCGGAGGGCAGTGCCGCTTGCAGGGGCGACAGTACCCCAATTCCAGAAGAGCAAAAGGGAAAAGTGGAGGGGGAATTAAATGAGGAAACTCTGTTCAAGAATTTTTTCCCCCGTAAAGGGACCCACACCTCCATCCTCTAGCGCGGGAGATCTTCCCCAAATGAGGGTGGCCAGAGAGGCTTTCCCGCGGCCCCTCACTGGGGGTACCCTCACCCCGCGCCTCTCCCGGGCCCCCTGACACGGATCCTGTCAGACAGGGACCGACCTCGGGAACACAGTCGCCCCGGGCGGTCTCCCAGCTCTCCGGCCCCCCGTTTCTCCTCTCCCGCGGCTCCCGCCAGCCCAGGACCCCTTCCCTCCCGCACCCCCCTGCGGCCAGCACCTCCTCACCGCCAGACCCTCTACAGCTCGGCTCAGCTGGCGCCGGCGCCAACTCAATATATAGGCCTGGCCCGGCCCGCCCCGCACGCATGCGCCGCAGACTGACACC
>NC_022031.1:60651835-60652445 GCF_000317375.1 Microtus ochrogaster | reverse complement strand
CCGGACCGCGCTCCTCCGCCCCGCTCGACACTCCACCTGCGCGCGCCGCGGCTGCAGTCGGCTGACGGGGTGCCCCCCGCCACCGGCTCCCGCCCGACCTCCGGCTCGCTGTCCGATCTTTGGGCGCCGGGCCACTGCGGTTCGGCCCCGCAGGGCAGGTACGGGGGCGGGTCTTCCCTGCGACGCGGGGAGCGGGAGCCGAGGGCCCGCCCCTCTAGGAGGAGCCAGGCGGCGGCGGCCGAGCCAGCCAATGGCGAGAGAGGACGGCGGCACAACGTGGAGCGGCCGCGGAATGTAAACACGCCGGAGAGCGCGGCCCGCCACGTGCGGGGCCGGAGCCAGCCGCCGGGCGACGAGCTGCTCGGCCGCCCCGGGCCGGCCGCGCACAAGAAGGCGCCTCGGCCCCGGGAGCAGGTACGTGTCCGCCGCGTCCTCGCGCCCCGCCGGCGCGCGGGAAACCCTCGCGCCGCGCCCTCCCCTCCTCGTCCCGGTTCCGGGCGCGGTCCCCGTCCGTCCGTCCGTCCGTCCGTCCGTCCGTGGGATCCGGCCGGAGGGCAGGACGGGCCGCACCACGTGCGCTCAGCCCCAGACGCGCGCCCCGCCCCGCCCT
>NC_022031.1:60649359-60651735 GCF_000317375.1 Microtus ochrogaster | reverse complement strand
GCGGAGCCCGCGCGATCGGCCTGCGCGGGAGAGCCGCCCGCCCGCCCGCCGGCGATCAAGAGAGCAAGCGCTGCTGGGACGTGGCGGGCCGCCATCGTGCGCTCCGGCTTGGCGTTCCCGCCACCTCGCAGGAGGCCTGCACGCGCCCAGGCCTGGTGTGCGGGTGACACTCCGCGCAGAGCCCCGCGGCTGCCGGGCCGCAGCTCCGGAAACAAAGACCCCCCCTCGGGCTGCGGGGCCAGCGTCCGCGCGCCCCCTTCCCGACATGCGCCCCTCCGAGCCCGGGAAGGACCCAGCGCGTGCACCTTTGGATTCCGAGGGCCGTCTCTACACCGGCCTAATGCTCGTTCTCCCCGAGTGACACGTAGGCGACAGAATCGGAGGGAGAGGCACTGAGAGTCCTAGGCCTAACAACCAGTAATGCTTATCATGGCTCTAAAGAGGCGGGAGCGGCCTCCTCCTGCAGTTAGAGACCTAACCTGTGGTGACAAGAAAGCTCTGTGTGTGTGTGTGTGTGTGTGTGTGTATTTCAATAAATGTGTGTTAAATGAGTATAAGCAAAACAATGGCCTACATCCTTGGCTCCATACTGAGTTCGAGACCAGTCTAAGTTACACTGTCCTAAAAAAAACAAACAGATGGCCTGTGTGGGTGAGCTTGACCAAGATATACTGAAAAACGAGGGCTGTCGTTCACATAGGGTTTGTCTTAAGTATCATATGCGCAGCCAAATAAGTCAATGTAATGAAGTCATTAGACATGTACTGTGGCTGTATCCTTACTGTATGTGAGCAGAGGAGCCGTAGTGAAGACCACATTAGGATGATTCTCTTGGGCATACACCCAAAGGAACTGAGTCAACATTAAAACAAAAACAAAGGCACCAACCTGGGCAGTAATGGCAGTTGGGAGGCAGAATCAGGTGGATCTCTGTGAATTTTAAGCCAGCGTAGTCTACATAGTGAGTTCCAAGACAACCAAGGCTATATAGAGAAACTGTATCAAAAAACCAAATAAGTACAAGCATTTATTATGACACCGATATTCACAAATCCTAAATTACAGAGTCAACTTTGGCCGCTGTCCACATGAATATGCTAGACATACACAATCAAGTATTCTTCACTTATAAAGAACAAGGTTGTATTTGCAGGAAAATTGATGGAACTGGGGCATAATATTAATGGAGATAAGTTTCAGAAAGATGAGGATGGCACGTTTTCTCATGCAAAACCTAGATTAAGATTAAAGACAAAGGAATGGCTCAGTGATAGAGCACTTACCTATCATGAATTTGATCCTCAACACGTGGGAGGGACTGTTTAAAGAGAGACTGAGCAAGGGTGGATGATGGGAGAGAAATAGGATCAAGGTTTTTTGCAGCCTTAGAATGTCATGGTTAACTTTTTCTGTATAGCTAAAATGTACTGATAAAAAAGATTAAATTTGGCAGTGTACAGAGACTTCTTCCATATCAACTAATCAGAATTGATGATCAGTAAATACAAGCCATTCTTTCTCTTATATACCCTTCCTCCTTACCAGGAGTGAAAACAGTTTCAGCCCTCTGTCAGGGTGGCAGGCACCGGCCTCTAGTCCTAGCCATGGAAGGCAGAGGCAGGTGGAGCTCTGAGTGTGAGCTCAGTTGCAGTACGTGCTGGGTAGTTCCTTAAGCACCGTCTTAAGGATGTCGTCTCTTATATGTCAAAGTTCATTTTTGGTGTACTTTTTTTCTGCAGTCATTCCAGTTTTCAATTTACCTGCTTTAAAATGTATAAAATTCTGACCGGCATGGGGACGCACAGCTTTAATCCCAGCAGAGCAGGTGAGACTCTTAAGTTCCAGGCCAGCCTGGTCTGCATAGTGAGCTCCCGGACAGCCAGGGCTACGTAGAATGAGTATAAAATTCCTTTATACATTTAGAAAATTTGGCATTTTCTGAAGAACCTACTGTGCGTGCCCTGAAATCTGGCTAATAAACTGTTAAACTCTACAACATTTCTTGGAGTAATTATTTTGATTCGAGGAACAGGTTTCTTTATTTTCCAGAAAGCCAGGTTCAGGGTTTATACCTGTTGTTTTGGTTACTGATAAATTGAGGCAGGCTCCAAGGCTAATCTGGGCAGGATAGGAAACCCTGTTTCTTTGAAATAAAGTCAAACCCAGCTGACACACTTCCAGTTCCTGTGTCTTTGCCATGCCTTCTCTATAGACCTCCTGGATCTTTGTTTGTACCCCATAGTTTGTCCTCTAAACAAGACACCAGTGCCTGCGTAAGCCCTATTCTTGTGTAGAGCCTCCTGTGTAGACACCACAGGTATATTCTTGTGTAGAGCCTCCTGTGTAGACACCACAGGTATATTCTTGTGTAGAGCC
>NC_022031.1:60589553-60649259 GCF_000317375.1 Microtus ochrogaster | reverse complement strand
CCACAGGTATATTCTTGTGTAGAGCCTCCTGTGTAGACACCACAGGTATATTCTTGTGTAGAGCCTCCTGTGTAGACACCACAGGTATATTCTTGGCCACATTTTTACTTTCAGGTTTTTGAGATAGGGTCTCAGTGAGTTTTCTGGGCTGTCCTTGAGTTTGACGACTCTCCTGCCTCAGCTTCTGACTTAGCAGGGATTACAGGTCTGCACCACCAGGCCCATCTTTGTTCATCTTTTTATAGGTAGTTAGCGCATGGCTCAGAGAGGTATGTTGTAGGACCTTGGTAAATGCTAGTTTAATGGATGATGGGTAGGAGAAGGTTGTGAGACAAGATCTCACTGTGTAGCCCTGGCTGCTCTGAACTTGTGTTGTAGACCAGGATGTCTTTAAACTCACAGGGACCTGCCGTCTCTGTCTGAACTCCTTTATGCTCTTTCTCTAGTTAGCGTCTCCATAGTTTAAAGCTTATGGAAAAAAGAGTGGGCAGAATAGAGCTCCCATGTCTCCCTGCCTGCTTCACACATCCCAATATATATACTATATGCATGTATATGTATATGTGTAAGTCATACATATATCTAGTGCCACAGCATATCATATACTATATGCACATATATGTAGACATATACACATATCTAGTGCCACCGTATATCATATGCTATATGCATATATGTAAGTCATATATACATATATATCTAGTGCCACAGCATATCATATACTATATGCACATATATGTAGACATATACACATATCTAGTGCCACCGTATATCATATGCTATATGCATATATGTAAGTCATATATACATATATATCTAGTGCCACAGCATATCATATACTATATGCATAGATATGTAAATCGTATATACATATATCTAATGTCACAGTATATCATATATACTGTATGTATATATGCATATACATGTAAATTGTATATACATATATAGCTAGTGTCAAATGTTTTGTGGAGATGTATTTGTCATTAATAAGTCGGTGTTGATGTGTTGTTATTATTAACTAAAATATATGTTCTATTCAGTTTTCCTTAGCTTTTACCTAATGCCTGTTTGGTTTGTTTGGCTTTGACACAGGTTCCCATGACTCTCAGGATGGCCTTGAATTCTGTTTGTAGTTGAGGATAATTTTGAACTTAATGCCAGTGCTGGGATCACAGGTGTACACTATCATAGCCAATTTATAGGGATCTGGGTGGGACTGTAACCTATTTAGACAGGGTCTCTCACTGTCTATAGCCAGCTCAAGCTGGCCTTGACTTGCTAGCAAAAGTTGACTTGAACGTGTGATCCTCCTGCCTTCACGTCCTAAATGATGGGATTCCAGGCATTCGTCACTGTGACTGGCCTTACCTGTGTTTTTATCCCTCCACAGGCACTTTCAGATATACCACATTCAAATGTGTATCACATGTGTCCGGAGCTTCCTTTAGCCTGTGACAAGTTTTCAGCCTTGCCTTGTTTTTCATGACTGGAAAATTTTAAGAAAGCTTAAAGGCTTACATTACAGGCAGTTGAAGGTTTTGGTTTTTGCTTAGGGATTGTGGCTGACACCTAGAGACCCCTATGCAACCGTACAGTTCAGGCACCTCCTCATAGATTTCTCTTACTTCCAGAGAATGGTTGGTGGACATGCTCTTCTGGGCTTGCTCCATGTGTTTGTGAGCAGATACTAAGTCAACATAAGGACTTCTGTGTATTAGTCCGCTTGGTCCCTAAGGTAATTTACCATACAGAAAGAAATTTCCCAGTTACTGCAAGGACCCGACTAAAAGGACCCTGTAACTGCCCTTACATTGGGCATTCTCCTAAGCCTCAGGCTAGCAGGTGCAGAGACTAGAATAGGCCACTGGCAGTCTAAGACAGATATTATAATGACCTGTGATCAGCTATTGACTTGGACATAGAAGGTTAGAGAGCTCCATAACCTGTTGTAAGGAGAGGCCGCTTGTTTGTTTCCCGGCTGCTCTGGCAGCTCAGACCTGAAACAATCACACAGAAACTATATTATTTAAAATACTGCTTGGCCCATTAGCTCTAGCTTCTTACTGGCTAACTCTTACATGTTAATTTAACCCATTTCTATTAATCTGTGTATTGACACATGTCTGTGGCTTACTGGATAAAGTTCCTGTGGGGCTGCATAGCTTCTCTCCAACTCCTCCTTCTTTGTCCCAGCATTCAGTTTAGTTCCCCCCCCACCTCTATTCCCTGCACAGGCCCAAGACAGTTTACTTTATTCAGTAATGGTAATTAAAGCATACAGAGGGGAATCCCACATCAATAATCCATTTATAAGAGCCCCTAACCTCCTTAGCCAAAGCAGTGCTGCAAAACAAGAGAGGACTAGACCTTATATTCCTACAAGGTGGACTTTGCACATCATTGGGAGAAGAATGTTGTTTTTATGTGGACCACTCGGGTGGTGAAAGAATCGTTAGCTGAAGATAGGGAGGGATTAGCCAAAAGAAAAAGGGATCGTGAACAAGCTCAAGGCTGGCTCAAATATTTATTCAATACCTCCCCATGGCAAACAGCCTTAATCACTGCATTGCTAGGGCCCTACTCATCTTTAATGCTTATAGTTTCTTTTGGGCCCTGTGTCCTTAATTAGTTACTGACTTTCATTCCGGGGAGGACCAGTTGATGGGACTACAGTCTCAGTATACTCGCTCAGAGTCATCATTGGGTCCTCTGTTACTTTTAGAGGGGGGAGTGAGAGTCCTAGGCCCCAGAAAATCTCTGATCCACAGCCCACACACAGACCCCAAATGGCTAGGCTCCAAGCTCCAACTCGGGAGGAAACACAACCTGAAAACGGGACCAGAATCAGGGGAAGAGACACTTGGTCCCCAAACCTAGAGCCGGAGAAAAGCCCCTGAACCCTGAAACTAGGACCAAAAGAGCACACTAAGTCCCTAGACTCAGGACACAACAAAGATACTCTCCTTGGCCCCAAGATTAGGGTTAAAAAGATAGAAAGAACGAGAAAAAGAAACACAGTTTGGCCCCAGAAATGGAGCCATTTCTACCCCCTGACTCGAAACCAGCCAATCCCTGAGCAGAGAAAACGGACCAGTCAGGGCCTCAGGCAGTTACTGGCAGTTGGGAATTCCTCTCAGGCCTGGAAAGCCCCTTACATCATCAGAGGGCAGCCAGTCCCAAGACTGGAACTGTGGAATTCCCACTTCTACCACTAGGGGACAGCCAATCACAAGCCCTGAGGCTTGGAATTTTCCCCCAGCCTCTGCCCCTATATAAATCCCGTGTTGTTTCTATTGCTGTTGCTGTCCGGAGTTAACTCGTGAATAAAGAGTCAGTGTTTTTGCATCAGAGTTGGTCTCGTGGTGATTTGGGTTTTAGAATTCGGGCATAACATATCCGTGATGGCCTTAACTTGGAGCAGATGTGTGATTACCAAATCCGCCTTTTCAGAACTCAAAGCAGTTGCCCCTTGTAAACCTGAATAGGTTTCAGTGGTGTGATGTACATATTTTAGTTTTCCAAATTCTACAAAACGAAACACATTTGCCAGATTTAATTCCTTTGAGTACCCTTTGGGTCACTTCCTGCAGGTAGTGTGGTTGGGTTGTATAAAGAACAAGTGGGACATTTCCTTATAATTTCCTTGGCTTGTTGCCATGTGATAGAAAAGTCTTTTTTTATTTTTAAAAAATCTTTGCTATTGACATAATTTTTATGAAAGCACATTTGCAAACAATAATTTTCAAACAAACAATAATTGATCAGTTTCTGCATTACCTTGTGCTAGAGAAAGTGGCAAACCAATATGGGATCGGATGTGTGTTACATATATATGATGATTCCTATTTCTGATTTTATTTTGTAACTGAATAAATAATAAAGTCAATTCTTAAGCATCTGGTATAAGTTCAGCAGTTTCAATATGCAAAACAACTCTTTCTGCAAATTGGTAACTATATTGAGAGGATCTTTAAAATCCCTTAGTACCATGAGAAAAGCATGCAATTCTGAATTTTGAACAGAATCATAAGGGCTTTGTTCTACTTTACTTAAATCTTCTGATCTGTAACCTGCCTTTCCTGATTTATTTCATCGGTATAGAATGTAGGGGTTCCAATTATTGGTGCAAGGAAAGATCCAGCTGATTATCTTTATTAGTTGAATTCTCTTGCTTCAGGGATATTTGTTGATCACTCCCCCAAAATACCATGAACTCTTTGCCAGGGTTCGCTTTCTTCCCATAATTTGTCAGTTTCATCATTATTAAAAGGTCCTATAATTTCTACTGGGTCTATTCCTGCTAATTGACAAAGTCTCAATTTTCTTTTTAAAATTAACTCTCAGAAACCTTTCCACATAAGTTTTTAATATTTTACTCAGTTTATGTGATAAAAAGATCCATTCTCAGATAGTATCTTCCTTCTGCATTAGAATTCCTGAAGGGGAATGTTTGGAGGGTGATAAGACCAGAATGCAGTTGGGGATCATGGAATTGGAATCTTATGTGCCTTCTGTAATTCCTCTTCTACCAAAGCCAGTTCTCCCTCAGCTTCAGCTAATCATTGCCTGTTCAAGTCCTTGTCACCGTCGAAGAGTTTGCGTGAATTAATCAGTTGGTCAGATTTTATCCCAATAGCGGGCTGTAGCTGGGAGATGTCTCCCAGTGAGCTCTGAAGTCATCAAGAGTCTGCAGTCCATCTCTTCCACTTTGCTCCTTTTGGGGTCTAATTTTTTGTAAACCTATTTTATAGCCTAAATAATTAATAGACTCTCCTTCTTGTATTTTCCAGGAGCAATTTGTGATCTGCAACAAGGCAAACTTTCTTCTTCAGACAGTCTTTGTAAAGTGTGTGTATTTGAACCCGATAGTCCAGTGTCATCCATGGATGGTAAACTGCAGACTGAGGAATGTGCTTGCTGGTCGTTTCCAGCAGCTGCTGCACAGCCATAGGGGTCTCTATCTGTCGGCCATTGTAAAGGTGGGGCTGTTGTGCCCTGGTACAGTCTGAGTGGTTGGTGACTTTATAATATCTTGTAATATTTTTCCCAGAAACATTTTAATTTAAGGTTTGTTTCTAAGATTGAGGGAATGCTAATCTGAGTATTCCATTGTTGTAACAAATCACATCCCACAAATTCATTGCTATGTTAGCCACATACGACTTTAATTTTCCTTTCTGTTCTTGTAGCCCTATACATTCGAACCATCTCGCTCTCTGCTTTACCTGAGATTAAGTTCCGATCCCTAGAAGCTGAACATTTATATATTGAAGACGCCAATTTCTGTGCCAAGATTCTGGTGAAATCAGACTTTCAATGACAGTGTCATTTGTTCATATTTTAAATTTTGGTCTTTGTTCATTTATAGAAGTTTGCCAAAATACTTGCTTTATATTTTCTCCTATTTTTTTGTTTTCTGTAGCTGTTCTGTTACCCAGAGATGACTTCTTACACTAGGCATTAAGTTCTTTAATTGATTTGGTTAGGAGTTTACTCTATGATGGCAGGAAATGGCTGAATCAGATTTGGCATAGGTTCTGCAAGAGGCCCGTCATGGAGTTTCTAGTGGCAAAAGGTTAACTTGAATATCTTTTGATCTACATTCATTAGTCCAGTGCCTGTATTTGCCACACCTTCTGCATAATCCAGAAGGGAGGAGTGTTCTGTTTGGATTATGCTTAGAAAAAAATATGTTTCTAGGAAAGCCTGGTCTACAATCACTTTTAAGGCATCTATAATTCTGGTTTTTTTATCTTAAAACTTAATAAATGGAGTCATACGCCTGTTCTTGAGTAAATGTTCTTTCATTAGCACAGTTGCTCCATGCTGTTGCATGTGTTGGCACTCTGTCCATCCGTCCCTCCTTCCATGTACACAGTGCCTTGCCTGTATGTATGCCTGGAAGCCAGAAGAGGGCACCAGATCTCATTATAGAGGGGTTCTGAGCTATCATGTAGTTTCGGGAATTGAACTCAGGACCTCTGGAGGAGCAGCCAGTGCTCTTAACCTCTGAGCCATCTCTCCACCCCACCCTCTCTTCTTTCTTATTGCTGGTTGATGTGCTGGGGTGTGGATGCCTCATGGCTTAGTTTTTCATTTTTAGCTACCATGAATAAAGATGTCATAAATATTCTATATATCCACAAGGAAGTCTTTTTTTTTTGAATATACAGATTCATTTCTTTATTCCTGGGGGTGCAATTTGAGGATCCTAGGATAGATAACAAGTTTTAACTTTAGGGTATATAAAGAAGGATCTGTACAGATAGGCATCAGTTCAGAGATGTGCTCAATGTGATGGCTGGAGTCTCTAATCTTAACACTTGCTAAGCCAAGACAAGAGCTGCAAGTTCAAGGCTAGCTCTCAAAAAGCCAAGAAAGGGTACTAGAGAGATGACTCAGTCATTAATACCTGACTGCTCTTCCAGAGGACCCTGGTTTGGTTCTCAGCCCCCATTGTAAATTCAGTTCCAGAGAATCTGATGCCTTCTTCTGGCCTCTAGGGCCATGCATGAAATGGTATACAGACACACATGCAAGTAAGACACCCATGCATATAAAAAGAAAATAAAACTTTTTAATTTAAAAAGCCAAGAAAAAAATGATATATAGTTTTTGGCCAGAAAAAAAAAGACTGTAAATTGAAATATTCAGCATGGTTGCATTTATATAAAATTGGAAAGCATGTGAGACAAATGTTACACCTTCATGTACGTATGTGGTAACATGTTTGTAAAAATAAGTCACTGGTGGCAGGACAGTGGAACCTGTAACGGGGGTGACACTTGGGATTAGAGGGGCTCATGATAGTCTCCTTCTAAATGAGTAAAGTTGCATTTCTTTAAAGGCATTAGAAGCAATTATAATAAATGTCAAGATTTGATAGCGATGAATGCATATTCCACAACAGGTGTTAAACTCTGAGCTCTGTAGGTTTCTGCTTGCTGTCCTCTCTAGGCCACCGTCTTGTGTGAACAGCTCCTTGGGGGCTGGGACAGAGCACCTCTGACCTGCTCCTAGCTACTGCCTCAAGAGAGCCTGCCGGCCTGCCTTCCCTTGGTCCCTGCATCCTGGTCTGACTTGGTGCTGGGTGTTCAAGTACCTGTTCCTTCCATTGCTTTGGGTCTTTTTCTCTGGCGACTTGGGATTTCAGTTGTGTGTTTCCCATTTGCCCATCTTCTCTGTCATTTCCTATCTAATTAGTTTTCAAACTTTCCCATCCTTCACATCTTTCACAGATGGTCCTTAAAATGCTGCCGTGAGTTACTGCTTTTTTGTTTGTTTTGTTTTTTAATTGGTTTTTCAGCTCTGAAGTGTGTTTTTTCCCTTTTGCTTTTTGAACTTCCAGTTCCTGGTTCAAGTACCTCCTATAGCTTCCGGCCTCTGGTCAGCCCTTCCTGCTTTTCATTGCTTCTGCTTTATCATCTTCCTGCATAGCCATTGCCTCATTACACTTTTAAAATTACCTTCTACCCGTGGTGATGTTTTCCTAGTGAGTTTTCTTTGTGGGACAAGTTTTGCTATTCCTTCTCAGTTTGTTTTCTGGCAATATCTTACACAAACACTTTTTATGCTACCTTTGATTGGATGTTGAGTAACACCTTTGTCTGGGTTAAGGTTTTTGTTTTGCTGTGAAGAAGCACCATGACCACAGCAACTCTTATTCAGAGGTTCAGTCCATTGCCATCATGGTGGGACATGCCTGCATGCAAGCGGACATGGTACTGGAGAAGTAACTGGAGTCCTATAGTGTGCAGGCAACAGGAAATGGTCTGGGACACTGGGCATGGCTTGATCATATATGGTACCTCAAAACCCACCCCACAGTGACACATTTCCTTCAGCAAGGCCATACCTACTCCAACAAAGCCACACCTCGTAGTAGTGCCACTCCCTATGAGCATATTATGGGGGCCAGTTACATTCAAACTACCACGGCCTTTTATCTTTTATTTTGAGGTGCATTGTAGTCAAACCAACAGCAAAACAATCCTGTCATGGAATGGGTAATGGAAGTACCTTCCTCCTACCTCTTCCTTCTTCTTTTTTTTTTTCTCGAGACAGGGTTTCTGTGTGGCTTTGGAGCCTGTCCTGGAACTAGCTCTGTAGACCGGGCTGGTCTCGAACTCACAGAGATCCGCCTGCCTCTGCCTCCCGAGTGCTGGGATTAAAGGCGTGCGCCACCACCGCCCGGCCTACTTCTTCCTTCTAACTTGCCAAAAAGACCAGATGCATTAGCCACCGCCTTGGCAAGAGTGATTCTGGGAGGGACATCCCTTTCTCTGAATCTTCCCACTGACTAGAGCTAGCCGAGACACATGCTGTTATTTGGGGGTCAGTGTCGTGGGATGTGTACCTGCAGGGACAGTCCACCTGCTATTCTGAAGTGCATGACTTGACATAGCAACGTGTAACACCAACAGTTTTGCTGTCTGTTTTGTCATGTGCTGTTGAGAATACCCTGGCAGACGCTCCTCCCTCATTCCCACATGGCCTCCTCTGTTCAGTTTGTGGACACTTTGACACTTTCTGATGGAGGAAAGTCATTGGTTAATTAAATAAAGAAGCTGCTTGCCCTGATAGGTTAAAACATAGGTGGGAGGAAGAGGAAGTGAGCTCAGAGACTCGACAGCTCTCCTCTCGGGGGCAGATGCCTCAGAGAGACACGATGCTCCACTCTTGCAGGCAGAGGCGAGAGCTCTGCTCTCTGAGGCACACGCGATGAAGCTCCGACCCAGGATGGACGTAGGCTAGAATCTTTCCGGTAAGCACACCTTGGGGTGCAACACACATGATTGGAAATGGGTTAGTCCAGGTGCGAGAGTTAGCCGAGAAAAGGGCTAGAGCTAAAGAGCCAAGCAGTGTTTAAATGAATACAGTTTGTGTGTTGTTATTTCGGGGCATAAGCTAGCCAGGCAGCCGGGGTGCCTGGGACACAGCCCCACCGCATATATTACTACAACTTTCTGTTTGCTTGCATCTCCCACCGAAAGCACATCACCACTCATGGCTGGTACCCTAGCAGTGTTCCTGGCCAGTACTGGGCATTCCTGTAAACCTTAGCATTTGGAGCGCAAAGCCGAGAAGAATGCTGTAAGGCCTGGCCTGCATGCTAAGTTACATAGATGATAGCTGTTCTTGGTTGTCAGCTTGACCATATCTAGGATGAACCATAATTCAGAAATGGAGTGCACACTGTGATCCAGACCTTAAGGCAAGAAGACAGCATACCTTTGGTCTGCTTCTTAAGGCTAGATAACATACGCCTTTAATCCAGACTTAAGGCGGGAAGGCAGAACTGGGCCCACACCTTCTGCCCAGAGTCTGTGAAAGGAGGAAAGAATCGGGCATCTGCCAAAACAGTTGTCTAAAGTCCAGCTAATACAGCTCACTTCCTCCTGTTTCAGAAACCCAAAGATCACTTTCCAACTTCCGTCATTAGCAAGGATGGACCAGCAGGCAGCCAGAGAGCAGAAGTGATAGTCTGGACTGCGTTCAGAAGTGCCTAGGAGCCTGGCACGGAGAACTCCGAAAGCCCGATGTTCGTTGTGAATCACTGTTCATTACAGTGACACTGCTGCCTTCCTTTGACCTTGTAAAGATCTCTGATTACAGTAGACACCATCCAAAAGTATTCCCCACCACGCATGGTCATCTTTCTGTTTTGTTGCTTAAAAAATAAGACGTAGGTGTGTGCATGTGTTCATTCAAGAACACAATGATTTGGGTACCACAAGAGAAAAGCACAGTGACTGTCTACAGTTAGAAATCTGCTTAACCGGGCTGGAGAGGTGGTTTAGTGGTTAAGAGCATTGGTTGTTCTTCCAGAGATCCTGAGTTCAATTCCTAGCAACCACATGATGGCTCACAACCATCCGTAATAAGATCTGGTGCCCTCTTCTGGCCTGCAGGTGCACATGCAGGTAGAACGTTGTATATATGCATAATAAATAAATCTAAAAAAACCCAGCTTATCTAGTGTGTGCTCAGTTTTCTGTTTGTTTACTATGATTCTTGGGAGTTGGAACTAGGGCCTCTAGTATGGTAGGGAAGCGCTCTACCACTGAGCTGTCTCCCCAGCCATCCTTTTTGGTGGGGAGGTGGATTCATGCATTTAATTAGAATAAATAGTGTAGCCACACAATAGAATAAACTTGGTGGTCATCGGCAGTTATCACTTCTAGGAAACAGTTGTGTGTTTAAAGTGAAGATATAAGGGTTTCTTCATATGACACCCACAGCACACTCCTAATTGACTGGATAATTAGTGAGTAAGCTGTTAGTGACACACACACACATAATGTGTGAGATCGTCTGTTCTCTGAGGAACTGGAAAGAGCTGAAACAGTGGCAGAGGGAAGGCTGCTGCCTTCGGGCCCTCTAGCACGGCTCTCTTCGCTTGCTGTTGATGCAGAGCCTCACTAAGTTGCCCAGGCTAACCTTAAACTCACTCTCTTAGCCAAGCAGATCTGGAATTTGGAATCCTGCTTTAACCCCTAAAGTAGCTTGGATTTCCGGCCTGTGCCAGCACACCTGGCTGCTCTTGAGGAATTTGGAAGCTGGATGGGTTTTTTGGGGTTCAGAACTTTTCAGATGTCTTGAAAGAGCATGAATGAATGCATTCATGTATGTTTCTTGACAGCCCAGCAGGGGCCTGAAGTAGTGCCTCCATAGCCAAACATAACATTCCTTTTAAAAAAATCATATATATATATATATATATATATATATATATATATATTTATATTTATATATTTACTGGGAGGGATGTGTAATGTAGAAGCCAGAGGTGGAGGTCAGCTATCTTCCTTACTTGTTTTCCACCTTAGCTTTTGAAACAGTCTGTCACTGAACCTAGAGCTTGCTGAATTCTAGCCAGGTAAGCCAGTGGCACCTTACTGTTCCCATCTTGCAACATTGGAGTCACAGGTGTGCCACTACCATGCCCAGCTTTTGTGGGTGTTGGGCATCTGAGCTCAGGTTCTAATCTAGTGTATGAATGGTAAGTGCTTTACCAACGGAACCATCTCTCCTGCACCTCCGGTTTTAGTTTTTACTTTTTTTTCTTAAAATGGCTGGCATTTTTGTCTTCATTTATGTCTGCATTATATACATGCAGTTGCAGTACCTTCCGAGACCAGGAGAGGGAACCAGATCCTCTGGAATTGGAGTTGCAGGCAGAGCTGCTGTTGGCTTCTGTGATAGGTTCTGGGAGCTGAACCTGAGCCCTCTGGAAGATTGGCCAGTGCTCTCAGCGGTTGAGTCATCACTTCAGTGCCCACTCAGAATTTCTGACTCTATTTGATACTTTCATGGTTACAGAAAAACAAAACAGCAGCGGAGTACATGGCAGAGGCATTGGACAGAATGTTGTGGCTGCTGAGTCTTAGTTAAGATAGACTTTTTTTTTTTTAATTTGGGAAGTAAGTTTGGTGGCAAACTTAGAGGGGAATATCTTAGTTTCAAGGGCTTTTTGAGTATTGCAAATAATTATGGGCTGAACTTTAAATTTTATTTTTATTAGTATGTATAAGAGAGATTGTGGGAATACAGAACACTTGTGGTGGCCAGAGGACAGTGTTTAGGAGTCTGTTCTCTTGTTCTGTTGTGGGATCCAGAGATTGAATTTATGTCTTCAGTGTTGCATAGTAAGCACACCACCACCACCACCACCAACAACAACAACAAAAAACAACAACAACAACAAAAAAACACTAAATCTACAAGAAATGGGTTGATCTTCTTACTGATTTTGTTTTTCAGTGCTGAGGATCAAACTCAAGGCCTCCTGATGGTAGGGAAAGACTAACTCATTGCTAAACTATCTCTAGTCTGTAGGTCAGTTTGGTTAGAGCATAAAAAGTCTTTGCTTTGTCAAGTCCTTTAGTGCTGTACCAGTCTAGTTCTGGGGCAGGTGTACAAGAGCAATTCACATTGTCCTAAGGTTCGCAATTTCTGTTCATCTTATCTCTATCTCCCCAGTATTGGGATTACAGGCAGAATACCATTTTATCTGGTATGTCCAGGCTTCATGCATGTTAGGCGAGCATGCTACCAAACGAGTAATATCTCCACCCCTATTAGGTTTGTTTCTTAAGTGTAAGAATGTTAGTGATGATTCTTTAGGCTAGCAGTTCCCTGGGCTCTTCTAGAGCTGTCTCTCCATACATCTCTAGGGCTGCAAACTGACATTCTCCAGCACATTTGTCCAATATTTTCAGATCAGTAAGGCTTGATTTTCTGCTGTGGGACAATGGTTTTGTACCCTGTAAAGATTGCTTTAATATTGCCTTAATAAACCGCTGATTAGCCAGTAGCCAGGCAGGAAGTATAGACGGGGTAACGAGAACAGGAGAATTCTGGGAAGAGAAAAGACTCAAGTCTGCAATTGTTGCGCAGACCAAGAGGAAGCAAGATGAGAATGCCTCACTGGTAAAAGGACCAAGCCACATCACTAACACAGACAAGAATTACGAGTTAATGTAAGGTATAAGAGTTACTAAGAAGCCTGAGCTACTAGGCCAACCAGTTTATAATTAATGTAGACCTCTGTGTGTTTCTTTGGGATTGAACAGCTGAGGGACTGTGCAGAACAGAAACCTCTGTCAACAGCTTTCTTTTGAGCTAGATACAGTACACACCTGTAAATTCCAGCACTTCGGAGACAGAGGCAGAAGAGTGCCACAAGTTTGAGGCTAGACTGGTCTACATACTGAGACCCTGTCCAATTGTTCCTCTCCCTAAAACAACAAAACTCTTATTTGAAAGTTATTTCTCAATTTCAATGCTTTCACACTTGCTGTAAGTGAATATCTGATTTTTTTTTCCAGAATGAAATATTGACTCCTTAACACTGGAAACTTTTTGTTTTGTTTTCAGACAGAGTCCCAGGAGTCCAGAATTTGCTTGTACCAAGGATGACCTTGAGTCCCTGGTCCCCCAGCTTTCCTCCACCTCACAAGTCCTGGGACTGGAGGCACATACCTAACATACTTGTTAGCTTCTGAATAAGGTATTCAAACTGACCAGTGGCTCCCTTCCTAAGTGACACAGTTCAGGCTCCTCAGAGAAAAAAATGCCCTCAGGTGATGAGACCATCTGACCACCTGAATGCACCAAGTCCCCTGGGATTTGTGTTCTCAGAGGTTTTGACTGGAGCCCCCCTCAGTGTTTCCGGACAGGCTGCTGCAGGGTGGGCCTTGGGCCCAATACCACAAGGTCAGGCTCTGTTATGATATTTGGGGCTTGGTTTATCTCACAGAAAGCTGGCCAGCTCTTTAACCTCTTCATTTCACCCTATACACTGCCTCAGAGGCTGGGTTTACAATGTGAGATCACTGAATAAAATATTTTTATTTATCTTTGTTAACCCTTTAGTATAGTTTCCAAAAATTTGATGGGTAATTTTCATCCTGTAAAGGCATGCATCACCACGCCTGGCTAAACAAAGGCTTTTTAAAAAAAGGAAGACAGGGCTTTGCTATGTAGCCCAAGCTCAGTTCTTGAGCACTGAGATCACAGGTAGGCAGCACCATGCTTTAAAAGGAGTGTTTCCAGTGCATATTAAACAACTTTGTGCACAAGCAGTGCTAGACGCAAGTGTTCTAAGTTGTGTTACTTTCAAGAGTAATGACCACAAAGATCAAAGAAACCACACATGTTAAGTTAAAGGACATTTTATTTACTGACAGATTAAAACACCGTAACTCCCGCAGTACAAAGTACACTACAGAAGCCATTACCAGGAACTGGTGTTACACACAATGTTTCGGCAATGCTACACGTGTTTTTGGCAAAGTGCTGTGCTGTCCATTCTGTATAAAACTGACCGTCTGTGACCCAAATAGTATAAAATGTATAAAAACAAACACAGATAGTGGCTCAAGAAAACAAGCTGCCATTTATGCATAGATTGATGTACAGTATATAAACCTAACCAAAATGTCCCTTTTCAGTTTTCAAGTTGATGAGAGAAACTGTGCCCATAGACACATCACAAAAGACACAACACAACCTGAAATGCTTCTCTGTATCCACAGCTCACACCCTGCCTTCAGAAGGCCAATGTGTGGGCAAAGAAAGAAAAAGAAAGCCACTTCTTAAAATAACACAGGATTATTGACTAAACTTCAAAACAAAGCCACACACACACACACCTGAGACCCCAAATGCACACATCTAACCTCCCTAAGCACTGTTTGGTTTTTACAAGTCCACCTAGAAAACAATACTACACAGGCAGGAAAGTACAGAGCCAAACTGGTCATTTAACAGAGACACCTTTCAATATCACAAGGAAACTTAGCAGTGATACACAGAACATCATCCGCATAAGCTGCTTCCTCTGAACATTAACTTCTCTCCCACATGAAGGGGGATTGTTGCCTGCAAGAGAAGACCCTCTTCCTAGAGCATCTCTGCACCTAAGCTGCTTGAATTGGAGTCACATTTCAAGAGAAACTGGCCCATGACACAGGAAACAACACTGTCGTATATACAGATTTGCTAAATAGACCAGCATTCATGTAAAATTTCAACATTATAATAAGTAGGTAGGGTTGCCATTTATAATGCATCAGACGCTGATAGCATGAAACTACCTAACTTAAGAACTTAAAACTAATAGTATCTATAGGCCTCATAAAATAAAAAGATAGCTTCAAGGCAACCATAGAAACATATAGTAGTATCTCCCAGTACAAGGAGCAGTCTCTTTACTGTCTCTAAAATAGAAAAAGAAACTTCCCCCACTAATCTATTTAAATGTCCGTCTAATACTTGTAGTCCTTTGTATTCCATATTCAAAAAAAAATAGAGACATACCCTCCCTTGCTCTTGTTGTTTGTCTTAATAGTTTACAAAGACTGTCTGCTTCTGTGAGGGTGGAGCAAACTAGCAAAGTAATTCAGATCTCAACACAAGTGAAGACCAAACGTGTACAGACTAGGAAGCACGAATGACAGCGGGTTCTCAGTGAACAGTCTCCACAGAACCAAAGCCCTGACAGGACAGCAGCCATCTGCGTGGGAACTGGAGAAACAGACATAAAGTTAATGGGTTAAACTTCCTGCAATGGGAAGTAAAACTCTAATCATCATCTCTGTAGCTACTCAACCACACAAACACAAATAGCCACAAATAAATATGGCAAGCTAAACGTCTACATATAGACAGAATATAACTCAAGAAATAGTGATTAAAAAAATACATATAGCCGGGCGGTGGTGGCGCACGCCTTTAATCCCAGCACTCGGGAGGCAGAGGCAGGCGGATCTCTGTGAGTTCGAGGCCAGCCTGGTCTACAAGAGCTAGTTCCAGGACAGGAACCAAAAGCTACAGAGAAACCCTGTCTCAAAAAATCAAAAAAAAAATATGTATATATAAAAGAAATAGTGATTAACAGAATACACACTCTAAAATGTTTAACGCAAACTTTGAGGAACGTGGGGTCTACTGTAAAAGTTAAAAAGCATACTCCAGATGGATGGCGGATCCACACCATGTATTCCAGACTTCCCAAGCAACGTTCTAGGCTATCACGGGTCAGAGCTCCTAAAGGAGTCTTACTCCTTTCTGTGCTTTGTTTATACTGCTGGGAATGATACTTAGGACCTTGCACATACTAGGCAAGTGCCCTCCGACCAAGCCACATCCCCACCCCTTGGGGTCTTCTTGCTGCTTGTACTGTTAATGCACTGAAGTACATTGTAGAACACCAGTGGTTATTACAGCAAAATGATGATGCTAATCAGTGGCTAATCGACTTACAAAATGAGTTTTGGCCATGTTTCAAAAAACATTTAACAGGTTAGCACTGCTCTGTGTTATTAGACTTGGGTCTTATACACAGCAGTTGCCTAACAAAACACCTAATAACCAAGAACTTCAGTTTTTCTTCAGTTTTTACATGTGCCAATTTTAGCCATAAACTTTACATTCTCACACAAGAACCACAGTGTGCTACCTACTGTAGGTGTTGTGGTAATCTTAAGCCTAAAGAAAAAAGTCCCAGTAATTTATCTGTTTGCTGGTTTTCAGGAACGAGGCAAAAGCGCTAGGCACAGACAAGGCAAATTAAAAGTCAGTAACTGAAAGAGATGTAAATGTTCTTAAGGGATGAACAAATCTGGAGGAAAGTTGTCTTAAAAACCAAAAACTACCGCAGTTTAATACACAGATCAGTTCATGCTGGCCAAACAAATTCTCATGGCTGAACTTCCAGCTTGTGAAATCAGAGGGTAGGAAAGGCTTACGTACATTTAGAAGCTTGTGTCCAGAAGACACATAGCTGGTCTATTTTCAAGTCACCGGCATGACCTATAACAAACATGGTGTAAAACATGCACACCTCCATAAAAACACAAATAGTAACAAATAACTTCTCACTTTGACAAACTGTAGACTTGGCCCCTAATTACAAAACAAATAAATAAAGGGGACGTCATTATGGAAAGGGCCTAAGGATGAGGAGTCTAGATTCCTGTTCTAAGAGACACTATCTGGCACTATCACAGCCAGTGTAAGGAACGCCCTTTACTGTCTGACTGCAGCTCTAGAAGCGAGGCTCGCAGAGAGCACAGCTCTTCCCTAAGTCTCCCAAAGTTCCCTGCATCAGTCTGCTACAGGGATAACACTTCACATAACAGTGTGTGGCTGCTTCCTTGAAATACCTCATTAACAAGTGTTTAATTAGGGCTGTGGAGGAGACAGTGAGAGCTGCTGGATTACACAGGGAATGAGATTCTCAGTAGAACGTGCTTTATGCTGTAAATGGGTTTAATTTTCCAGAAAGTTGGTTATAAGTGTGCATGGCTCATTAAAATCTATAAAACCGCTTTTAAAAAGAAGTGACCAGTTAGAGGTAAGAAAATGAACTTTTCTCTACATCAAGTTGACTGGCCTATGTGAGTGGAACCCTGCATGCTGGCCTCATTAGCACCAACCCTGAAGAATCATGGCAGAAATGTGCTGCAGCCTTCCACCACTAGGTTCAGTAGAGAGGCCCTGGAAGTTCACACCAAGTTCAGTCCTGACAGCTCTACTTCCAATTAAATGTAAGCCTCACAACGCTGTGAGGGAGGTAAGAATTATTGTTCCTGCTGCAGAGGAAACAGAGGCCAAAGTGGTTAAAGATTTTGTGACATTAAAATCTGAAAGCTCAAGAAAACCAACCCGTCAGTGTTCACTGGGGCGCCGTAAACAGACGCCACCAGATCCTCCCCGTGCTCTCCCCTGGGAGGACGGGCTCCATGTCTGAGGGTGACCACTGATCTTGTCCTTTCTTAAAGGCAGACAAGAGCATGAAGTCACCAAGTGCCTGGGCAAGCACTTGCTCCTGATACCTCCAAATACTGACTGCTCTGTGGGTTACCCATATCAACTCCAGGTCTAATTTTTCCCTTTGCATACGAGACAAGTGCTTTTGTCCCTGACAGATGTACTGTCTGTACCATATTGCGGAGTCACATCTGAATCATTGAATACATTGTTCAAAGTTAATGTACCTGAATTCCACAATAGACTGCAATGACCAATCTGGGGAAAAAAAGAACCACACATACAGAATATGTCAAGTTTTCTTTCAGAAGTAAGTTCAGCCATTAATTCCATTATATCCATGGCAAAAATCACCTGTTAGTGCTCATGTCAGTGTGTAAAAACATACTCACTACAGAAAGGACTATCAAGTACTGGTCAATAAAGTATATGGCTGACCCTGAGAATAAATTTTTGCTTGCACAAAAGATTAAATAATACAAAATAAATGAAATTGATAAGATGCTGGCTAACTCATATATACCTTATTGTATTTAAAGACCATCCCAAACACTGCAACTGTATTGATATGTTTCCAAAAATATTCTGAAAAGTTTTTTTTAAAGAAACTGGTCAGGAGCAAGGCATTATGTGATACACAGCACAAAAATCTGGTTGTGATAGTGTCTAGCCACTGACACACTAGGTGATTGGTCTTCAGTTGACTAGAAGGAGAAACATCTCATTATATGCACACATCCACACACATAGGCACAAACCCAGGAAACCAACCAGAACTCAGCGTCCTCAGTAATTGTACTGGCGTGGGCAGGGCTGGTGAACTACCCAGCCACCATGCTTCATTTGTCGAGTGTGGCAATCCCTGGTAAGGTTTTGGCGACGAAGGCCATTTCTGTTCAGAGACTGTCTTTCACTGTGTCCCTTTATCCACTGGGAAGGGCGGAAGCTCTTAGGTTGTTCCAGAAATGTTGCCTGAGCAGCGAGGGCGGTGACACAGCAGTGAATGTGTTCCCCCATGTCACTCTGGGCTCCCATCCTGAAACAGACCAGAGTGGGGTGTCAGCGACAGACTAGGGAAAAAAGACTGCTCTCTGAGGAACTAGTTCTACATTTGTCTCACTTAGTTTCTCCTGGCTGATGGACAGGACTATATTCTGGGACTGTATCTGCTGATGTTGTTAAAAGGGAGAAACCAACTATTTTTTGAAGTGGTGTCTTGTTATTGAGCCCAGGCCCCTCTAATTCACAATGCTCCTGCTTCAGCCTCCCAGGTTTTGAAATTACAAATGTGTGTCATAACTCCCAGGTGAAAAGAACTTTTAATAGGAATGTAGCATATAATCCAGAGATGGCCAAATGTGTTTCATACTCGGAATGAATTTAATATGGTTCTCCAGGAGGAGAACTGATGTCTACTGAGCATCTGCAGTTCTGTCTGTTTAGTTTCCTAAGACAGAATCACATGTAGCTCAGGATGGCCTTAAATTTGTCTGGCTTTGAATTACTGATCTTCCTGCCTCAGCTTCCCAAGTGCTGGAATTACAGTGTGAGCCACCACAGCCAGCTTTTACCTGTTTTAAAGATACTATCTATTTCAGCTTTACTGTAATATTAAAAATAAAATATTTTAATTCTCAAATTTGACTGATGAAAAAACATTTACATCAACAGCACCTTCCCAGATGATTTCTGTCTACAAGTAAAATGGCCTAGGTAGCATATGAATCTATTTCATAGAGATGTATAAAGAACATTCCTCCAATATGACATCCCCGAGGTAAAATATCAATGCCTATTACATGCGTCAGTTTTTTATTTATACCACAGGAGGGCATATTTTGGAATGGCATTTACGAGAATGTTTCAAGACCCTTATAAAAACACATATATTGGAACATGATTGTATACAGTATGTTTTTTTTTTGTTTGTTTGTTTTTTGGTTTTTTTTTGGTTTTTCGAGACAGGGTTTCTCTGTGGTTTTGGAGCCTGTCCTGGAACTAGCTCTTGTAGACCAGGCTGGTCTCAAACTCACAGAGATCCGCCTGCCTCTGCCTCCAAGTGTTGGGATTAAAAGCGTGCGCCACCACTGCCCGGCTCAGTATGTATTTTCTATACTAAAAGCCAATCACGTCAAATCAGTTAAACTATATTAACACATAGCAAAGTTTTAATTTTCTGCAGTGCTGTGTGTTGATCTCAGGCCTCTTACAGTCAGCAAGTGTTTGACAGGCCTGCTATCTTCCCAGCACAACTATGAGGATTCAGATAAGCTGTCTAGCTCAGACTAGTTTCAAGCTCCTTGTCTCAGGTGGTAGACAGGAATGACCTTGAACTTCTGACCCGCTCACCTCCACCTCTCCCTGGCTGGGTTTACTGAACCAGGTTTTCTGGCACACCGGACAAGTACTCTACAAACTGAGCTATATCCCAGTCTGAGTTTTAAGACTTTTACCAGTTATTTTATTCAGGAAAGGCAGGTACATATTTTGCCTAAAATGGTGGGAGGAAACTATCGTCATACACACACAGAGAGACCTGTAACAGACCTCGTTAAGAAATTAACAGGGGTGGGTGGTGGTGTAGCTCAGTGGTAGGTAGAGCGCTTGTCTAATATGTACAAGGCTTGATCCCTAGCAGTAAGGAAAAACAAAAGAAAAAAAAAAACAAATAGAAGCTAAAATAAAAGTTTTTTTTTTTCAGAAGGCAGGCATTTGGGTTTCTCATCTCCCTGCTCAGACTAATAATACAGATCAGATCATATGGTCTCAAAGTGAACATACTTACTCTGTGCCCATGAGTCTTATAAGCAGCTTTTCCTGGCCCTACAAATGTTAAATGGTCAACTATTAAATTACTAGTAAGACTTAAAATGCCATTTTAATTTTACTACTAGGACAAGGTCATTTTTTAAATTAAGATTGATTTACTATGGGCAATTAAAGACATTATTACTGAAAATCATGATTGCTCATAAACCTTCACAAACAATATATATAAAGGCTAAGATACAATAAAATGTACACTCTAAAGCCATTATAACTACTCAGCTTCATACTTAAGCGGTTTATAGTAATAGCCCTGAGAACAGACAGAATGGAAGTAGTATGTTTGAAAAACATGGTTTATTGCTTGCTCGGAAAGCACAGACTGTTTACTACATAAATAGTCTTGCCATTTTGATAACACCTGATTCTACCTTTATTTAGAAATACACATACACACATCCTTTTTGAGACAGGAATCTCACAATGTATTCCAAGCTATTCTTAAACTAGTGAACCTCCAGCCTCACCCTCCTAAATGCTGTAAGTATGTACTACCATGGCTGGCCTTTGATAATTCATTTATGAAGAGTATCTGTTGATCCTACATGTCAAGACATACGATACAGGCATGCAAATCCAGCCTCTTGTGGCATCAGGTAGCAAACAACCCTAAATTCCGTGCTCAGATGCTGGTTTGGATAAAGTTGAAATACTCTAGAGCTAGGCTCTTAAGAGGAAGATTAATGCATGATTTGCTAAGAAGATAAAGTGAAAATTTGCTGAAATATGATAATGGGTATCATGTCTAATAAAATAGTGAAGAGCATGCCCACATTTAGGTTCAACGTGGAGGTGAACATGACTAAAATGAGCCTGTGTCATAGAAACAATCTTGGATACACCTAGGGTGTTCATAGGATTCATCTGTGGGTTATAAGGGATGCCATTTCAAAGTTCTACATACTTAAATTTTTGGCAATATATGCCTATAACATTACTTTGCTTTTTTTTTGTTTTTTTTTTGTTTTGTTTTTCGAGACAGGGTTTCTCTGTATAACATTACTTTGCAAAACTGCTAGTTATACACATACATGTGTACTTTAGTACTTAAAAGTATCAAATGCCAGTAAGTAAATTTAAAGTGAACATTTGTTAATCATGTTAGATTCTTTTTTTTGAGATTATTTTTTTTTTTAGATTTTACTTATTTCAATTTTGTGTGTATGACTGTTTTGCTTGCATGTAAATAAATCTGTGCACCATGTGCCTGCAATATCCACAGAAGCCAGAAGATGATGTCATCCCTAGGGCTTGGAGTTACAGTTATGAGCTGCCATATGAATGCTGGAAATTGAATTTGGGTCATCTAAAAGAGCAGCCAGTGCTCTTAATAAGTGCGCCATCTCTCTAGCCCCTAGTCATGTTAAATTCTTGAATAGACTCATCAGATACAATCAAAATGAATAGGGAAGAATTCTTAAGAACTGAAGAAAATTGCTCACAGCACAGTAAAGCAGTTAAAGCACCACCACCTCCAAATAAGTTGTAGTTTACATGTTGGGATGCTGAAAATGTAACTCTCAAAAAGTGCCGCATGAAGTCCCAGTGTATGCCTGATATTACATAACCGTATAAAAACATGATTTTTTGTTTGGTACAAGTAAGGGGGAATATATTTAGCCTTGCTAAAGTACATCTATTGTATTGAGACTTGGAGGGCAGCAACTCTGGAAATGGGTTAGGGTTTTACTCCATAGATGGGAAACAAGTTGGTGTAGGAGGTCCTTCTGTATTTGTGTTGCTTTCATTGGTTGAATAAAGAAAAGTGCCTTGGCCTTTTGATAGGGTCGAGGACTTAGGTAGGCGGAGTAGACAGAACAGAATGCTGGGAAGACAGGCAGTGTGGCAGACACCATGATTCTCCTGCCTGAGACTGATGCTGGTTAGAATCTTTTCCAGTAAGCCACGACCACGTGGTGAACACAGATTAATAGAAATGGGTTAGATCAAGATGTAAGAGTTAGCCAATAAGAAATTAGAGCTAATGGCCAGGCAGTAATTTAATTAATACAATTTCTATGTGATTATTTCAGGGGTTAAGCTATCCGGGTGGCCAGGAATTGGGCAGGACGAAAAGCAGGCCCACTTCTCCATGCAACAAGTTATGGACAGTGGGCCAGTGGAGTCATGGCCTCAGCTACCCAAAAGGAATCCTCTGGGTGACAGTGAAGCACCCAGAGGTGTGAGTCAGTGGCAACACTCACAGTGCAGTTTCCAGTACGAGGCATGGTCCACTGGCAGGTATGACTGGCTGGCCAGACTAAGCAGATGAGGTGGAGAGGAGGGCTTGGTTTGGTAAGTGAGAATGTCTCCAATGTACTGCTGGGAATGCTCTCTTGACGAAGGCCACTTGTGACACACTGAACTTTACAGACTTATTTTCCCTGAGCTTGCTGGGTCCTCATCCCTGCCATCTTGGACTGCCACAGAACAGAATATCGCGCAGTGTGAAATCTGAGAACAGCCCTTCCTTGGAACAAATATTTTGATTTTCTAGATTAAGCACCATTTAAAGTGATTTAGCTAAGATACTGAAGAAAGTAAATTTAAGACATTTTAGGTGGATTTGATACCCTAGATAATCAAGCCTACAATATGCCAGAATTATATTCTAATATACTTATCAGGAACACTAGTCTTTATTTCCCTTCAGTAGCATAATTCTGTAAGTGACATATCTTTCTATTATACAACGGAGTCATGCTGCAATTATAGCCCTGACCATGCTACTTAAGTACATCTCTAACACAGTCACGCTTCTAAAGCCTTGGCTTTGTACTGTGTAGCAGAGACTAAAGTGCTTGCAGCATACCTGGGGCTGCTGGGGTTGTAGTCATCATTGACACAGCTGGCCTCGCTGAGCCCGGCACAGGAACTGTGTACAGCGTAGACAGACATGCTGGGATGTTCAATGAGAAGGTTCTCCATAGGACTCGTCTCCACCTTGACAGCGGTTAATCCACCTGCTGTAAAACACGGGGGAGGGGTGATGAACCAGCTCTCCTCCATGGGGCAGGACTCAAACTGGAGGAAGCAGGAATCACTGGTGTCAGCCAAACACTCCAGAGATGCAGGTAAACAGGAGAAGACTGACGTGTGCTCTGTTGGAGACTCTTCGCTGATGTCATCATCTTCCTCCTCCTCTTCCTCTGCTGAGAAGCCAGTGCACGTGTCTAGATTGTGATCCACATTGCACAGGGGAGGGGAGCAGTCAGTTGTGGAGCCATCCATCCAGTTCACGACAGAACAAAGGACAACATTATGTTAACAGATGCTCACAAAGGAAGTTTTGCTTGTAACAATTTATAAATTAATTTCCAACCCGTCTGTGTATAGTAATACTGGCATTAAGGAATGGCTTTAGGCTCTTCTGTTCTGGCAAATAAATTATGAGCCCCATGGGTTCCTGTTGCTCATATGAGGGTTTCCCATTGAAGGGCCTCTGCTTGGATCAGGCTTTAAGAGTTGCAAAACTGGAAAGCCTGACGTCAGTCGGTTTCACTGACTGGATTGTCTGGCACAAAATGTTTCCTGAAAGTTTCTAGAGCTGTCCTTATTTACTTTTAAACCTTAAAGATTATATCCAGGAGCTCACATTTTCTGTGCATATATGTATACATTCGTGTTTGTGCACAAGATGGTGTGGGGGTGTGTGTGGAGAGAAGCACCCTACTGACTGAGCCACATATGTGCACTCGCAGCCCCAGGAATTTTCTGGTTTGAGCCAGGTGTGGTGGGATGTGCCTACGATTGTAATGCTTGGGACATGAAGGCAGGGATCAGGAGGCTAGCCTTAGAGACATGGCTTGCTGGATGCCACTTGTGCTGTGATGGTCGGCTGTTGAGCACACCTTACCTGTGAAGTCAACAAGGATCCACTCGCCATCTTCTTTCTCACTGAACTCTGGCTCTTGGTTGGGAGAAGAAGTGACTTCACCCACAAACATTCTGTTCAGTCTCTGAAACATCATTAAGGCAAGATTGAGACTTTGGCTGGGTATCTTTATAGCTGAGATCTCAGAAGTCTCTCTTCAGCGGGCCTGATGGCAGAGATGGGAAATAAAGTGCAGAGTTTCTTCAGCTCAGGTGAAGAACAAGAACAGTCCTCATCCCTAAAATACAACAGAAAAAGGTTGTTTTTATTTGTTGTGAGGTCAGAGGTTGGCTTTGACCCCCAATCCTCTTTTGCTTCCACCACAATGCCAAGCCCTCATCTTCTCCACCTCACTATCTTGCTGTTTTGTATTCTTCATATATGACTTTAAGTAAGCCTCATATTTGAAATCTATAGGAACAGCATAGTTTAGGTTTCGAAACAATTCCTATTACTCACAGGGGAAATTTACACTGTAGAAATGCAACTTCAAGAGCCAGGCCTGCCAACACTATGTCTGTGGGGTGGTTCAGTGGAGACATGGGACTGGGGTCCTGGGTTCCCTGTCACTTTACAACTCTCCCTGTCACTTTACAACTCAGGAAGATGGGGCTGGAGAGATAGATGTGGTTAAGATCACGTTTTTACAGATGACCAGTCCCAGCACCCACATGGTGGTTCACAACAGATAATTTGAATGGAAATGTTCCCATAGGCTTATAGGGACTGGCATTACTGGGAGCTGTGGCCTTATTTGTAGAAGTGTATCCTGGGATGGGGAGTGTCTTTGTTTCCGAAGCTCAAGTTAGGCCTAGTGTAGCTCTCTTTTCCTGATGCCTGTGGATGCTGATGTGGAACTCTTAGCTACCTCTCCATCACCATGTTCACCTGCATGCCACTTTTCTCATCATGACAATGGACTGAACCTCTGAACTGTAAGCCGCTGCCTCAGTTAAATGTTTTCCTGTGTAAGAGTTGTGTGGTCAGCCAGGCAGTGATGGCATATGCTTTTAATCCCAGCACTTGGGAGGCAGAGGCAGGCAGATCTCTCTGAATTTGAGGCCAGCCTGGTCTACAGAGTAAGTACCAGGACAGGCTGCAACCATCTATAACTCGAATTCCAGGGGATCTGACACCCTCTTCTGACCTCAGAGTGCACCAGGCATGTACACAGTACATATACATACATGCAGGCAAAATACTTACACATGTAAAATAAATCTTTTAAAGTATCTAGCGAAACTTAGGAAGATGAGCCAGCGAGATAGCTCTACGGCTAATGATGTCAGTTTGATGCCTAGAGCCGTCATGGTAGAAGAAAAGCAACAAGTTACCCTCAGACCTCCACACGTGTGCCACACACACATTTAAAAGAGAAGACTTGGGAATTTATACAATTCTAGCTGATTAAGGCTCCCACCTCAGGTAGCTCTGGTGAGTTCTAAATGAGGAAACCCAGCCAGTTTTATCTAAGCATAGAATTGCAGGTGTAAGTGCCCGTTTCTACCTGGCTGCCTGATAGCACAACAAATGGAAAACACAACAACTAGAATTTTTAATTTTTTTCCTCAAGAATATCTTTTTTTTTTTTTTTTTTTTGCTACCTCCTATCCACTCTGATGCCACTCAGTCCCTTATCCAAACTACCAGCAAGTTCTGTGGACTCTGGCTATACAAAAAGTCTTAATCTACTTGATGTTCTTGATTGCTTTCATTCTACTTCAGGCAAACATTCTCCCTGATCTACTCTTGTTAAGTGAGATTATACAGGCAGTATGCATCACAAGAGTCCTGATAGAAAGTTCTTCGGATAGGTCAACTGTTCTACAAATATGTAGCGAGCACCTATTATGTGTAAGGCGTAGTAGTGCTGAGCACAAGGCAATCAGCAGTGAACAAGAACCACACAGGAAGTGAAACAGCACAATCACTGATGTAGCAAGAAGTATCACCAGATGGTCCTCAGAGCTCCCTGGCGCAGCTCTCAGTAAGTGACCTTAGGTACAGCTGGTGAGACCTGTACTGGACAAGGGAAGACAGAACACTGGGAGCCTACAAAGTGTGAGGATGGCCTTGTGCAGATGGCTCAACATCTAGACTGGGTCAAAGAAACAAGCTAGGGACCAAGCAGGACCAGATCCTGCAGGACCTTATAGGGGAGACATGAAGAGAAACCCACGTACGGAAATAATGTCTGTGAACCCAGCACTTGACAGACTGACAAAAGGATCGGTATTTTTGGCCAGTTTGGGGTACATAGTGGAATCCTGGTTTGTTTTTTACAAATAAATAAAAGGGGTGTGGTCAGGAAGACCCAGATTTCTGGGTAAGTTGTGTCATAGTGGAAATGTTTAGAGGGCGGGGACACCATACAGAGTACAGGATGTGTGCTACCACTGTCCTGAGTTAGGGGGTCCATGGTGGCTCATATGAGATGTTAGGGCAGAATATAAGTTTGGGAGTGTGGTTTCAGCTGGGAGTGCAAATTTACGATTATCCAGGTTGGTTTGGAACTCATAGTGATCTTCCTGTGTCAGCTAGGGTTACATACATGAGACACACGCCCAGCTCACTCTCAAAACCGTCTTCCCTTAAGAGTAGCTGCATTGTGCTAACACACCTGGGCATTCTCTGGGTACAGAAATGACTGGTACAACTGTTGGGCATACAAGGGTAAAACTTCTCAAACAAATGACATTAAGACATTCTGCGGTTGTAAGGCATCATCCTCAGCCATTAATTATTAAAATGGGTAAACAGGAAATGTCACTTGCATAACCAGTTTTTTGAAACCTTCTGGGAAACAGCATGGTCAGGTCATGAGGGCTCCATGCTAATGGGAGAATTTAAGAGACCTGTGCACTCTGCAGTCTGCCTGAGACAGGAGGACAGATCATTAGGAGGGGTGTGTATGTAAAGGGTTTTGAGCATGTAAGAAAGAGAATAAAGATACATTTTCAAGCTTCCCCCAGTTTCCCCCAGGTTATGAGGGCAGATCCCAGCCCCAGCCCAGCTGTACTGAAGCTTAGAGAGCTTCACCGCTGTCTGAGGATAAGGCTCTGCCCTCATTAGCGGGAGTTGCTGTGGGGTGGGGAGATCCTCACAGGGTCTTCTTCAGTCACTGAGCCTGAGCGAGAACTGGAACTCAGGCCATATCAGTGGCTGCAAGCCACAAAATGTGGCTGGGTCAAGGCTACTGGGACAGCTATAGCTGCAAACTGCCCTCTTTGGCTACAGGCAAACCCAGAGAGGCTGGCTATGCCTGTACTGTCTGGGTCACCGACAGGATGCTCCTGAAGATCGCTGGGACCCACAGGTCTTCTGTGGTTACAGTTAGGAGTCACATCTCTGCAAGGACAGCAGTGGGGAGGACAGAACATCTGGGGCTCTGAGAAGTACTCAGAATGGAGTCCTGGGAGGAGGTGGAGGTGCTAGCCTAGAAACCAGCAGGGCAAGCTCTGGCACTACCATGGGTGGCTGCAGCTGTGTGAACCAACCCTTGTGAGCTTCAGTCTCACTGAGGAAAATAGGAGGAATGGACAGCGGAGTCCACAGCTAGTACAGCCATGGGGAGGATGGTCCAACTAGAGGGCTTCTGTAGGGTTGCCAGGGACAACCAGGTGCTAGAGAATCGGACCTGTACACCAAACTCTATACGGCTGCCACCAAATGCATCAGATAAACCATCCCATGTATTTTACTTCTGTTAACAAGATGCTGAATTTTAACTTTTAAAACTGTTCTGTTGGGTTAAAAATATTTTTAAATTTTGGAGGGGTTCTTTCTTTTTTTCTTTTCAAGACAGGGTTGCAGTATATAGCTCTGGCTGTTCTGGAATTCATTATGTAGACTAAGCTGGCCTTGAACTCTCAGAGATCTGCCTGCCTCTGCCTTCTGAGGCTGGGATTAAAGGTGTGCACCATCACTGCCTGGCTTAATAAACTACTCTTAAAGCAAAAATCCTAAATATGGTTTAAATATTTCCAGTGAGGACTTTGCATCTGATTATGCCACTCATATAAGGCACATACTGGAATGTACTTGAAACATTTCTGTACTGAAAACATTAAATATCTCAATTTTACATCAATTACTTGTTAGTGTAATGATGTTTTGATAGTTATGGTTAAATAACTTGTGCTAATAAAATTAATTTCATTTCCCCTTAATTTTAAACATATCTACTAGAAAATTTAAAGCACCCACATAGGACAGTGTTGTAAAAAATTTCCTAGGGGCTAAAGAGTTAGGTAGTGTATGCTGCCTCCCAATAGAGAGTGATTCCCACCACTGGCATCAGGTGACTGACGCCAGCCCCAGACGGTCCTATGCCCTCTTCTGGCCTCTGCGGGTACTGCATGCATGCTCCCTGTCTCCAGCAGTGTGTGCAATTAAAAAAACAAAACATCCTCCCACTAACGACCCAGAGACTGCCCCTCCATAATAGTCACTATTCCTTTTAACCTCAGCACCTACCCAGAGATGTCAGCTTCAGAGGAGAGCAGGTTCTGTGTGGAGACACAGAAACCAGGGCTGCCCACTTTCCCCATACAGCTAGCGACACATTCAGAACCCTGCAGCAGTAGAAACTATGGTAGTTCCCGAGAAAACAAGAATCCCAAGAGGACAGATTGGCAAATACAGCTGTGGAATTTAGCAGAGGCCGAGAAGCTGAGGAGGCAGCCTGCTGGCCTGGGGCACTTGAAGCCCGAGTAGGGAAAAGAAATTATCTGGGCCCAAGTATCTGTCAAGGCAGATTCACCCATTACTGCTCGCTTGCTTTAAAATACCTCCACCTTCATTACAAAAATGGTATCTTTTTAAAAATAGGATGAACCAAACCACATTAAGAAGTTGAGAGGGGTGGATTCTATTCCACCTTGTTCAATCATTGTTACATCTGGCGCATTTTCTTTTAGATTTTTTGATAGGCATAATTAAAAAAAAACAAGTCATCTTTGCTTTGTCTTTCAAGACAGGATTTCTCTGTGTTAACAACCCTAGCTATCCTGCCTCTGCCTCCTGAGTACTGGGATTAAAGATGTGCCACCAACTCCTGGCAATCACTATCTTTTTAACTTTTTTTTTTTCTGTTTTTCACATCTTATGAGTAGAAAGTTTTGGGCAGAGAAAGTGACTGAGTTTGCTTGTGGGTAAGAATATTTTTTGATAACCTACAGGGGAGTTGCTAGCCTGTGAGGTCATGCAGGCATGACTTGCTCAGTTTTAAGACACACTCTGGGGAAGAGTGTGGCTTAACTGCTGGTTTTGAAACTTGGTTCTTCTGCTACACCGTGTGGGGATTAGGTGTTTAGATGCCTCTTGCTGCTTCAGAAAGAACTTCACAGTAACTGCCTGGTGCCTAGCAGGCAGGCTCACAGGGAAACTAAGCAGGCCAGTTAGCATTTTTAGGTCTGGGGTTTTTTCCTCTAAAGACCCATATATATGCAAGACCTGCACTAGTTGACTAGAATCACAGTTTGCAGAATGTTTTATGGTATGTGACAGACAGTTGAGATATTTATTTCTTTGTTCTGTGATGAAGAAACTGAGGCCCAGAAATGAAAATAACTTGCTCAAAAGCAAGAAAGCCGGTATCTAGGGGCAGCAGGAGGGTGGGATTCTTCTAACCTGGTGCCTTGCTTCCCTTCCCCCACCACATGATCTCGAGTTCCTTGCAGCCTAAAAACTTCAGTGACTAGCACTTTTCAGTTATTTTGGCTGCCAGCAGGCGGCTCCAAAAACACTTTAACAACAACAAAAGCCCCCACAACTTTGATGGGTGCAGTTGTGGCTTCTTGGCAGTTCTGAAATACCAGCTGACTAAACATATCATGGAAAAGCATCCATAAAACCATTTCTCTGGGTCAGCAGGATAACTCAACAAGTAATGTCTGCTGCTGAGCCTGATGACCCGAGCTGATCCTCAGAGTCTACACGGTAGCAGAAGAGAGCTTACCAGTTCAGAAAAACAAAGATGCTAGCATAAGCGTTTGCTCTTTTGGTCTGAGAAAGGGCTGGCCTCCAACTACAGGCTGGGCTGGCCTTGAACTCTTGATTCTCAAACCTCTACCTTCCTAGTACTGGAATTACAGGAGTGAGCCACCAATCCTTGGCTTTGGTTCAAGTAATTTAAAAGTCAATTTTGAACTACAAAAACAACAGACAAAAGCCAAAAACAAGCCAAGAAAGTTGTCTTAGCTCCTTCCACCTCTACTCTGTCTATTCAGCTAATTTACAAGGGGATCACTCCCCTGTGGGCTCACCACCTCCTGTCCTGAGGACTGAAGAGAGAGGAAAGCAGGCTGGGAAGTCACTGCTTGCTAGGCTTGACTCTTGAAAGCAGCCATTCTCAAGAGACATACACCAGGAAGCAGAAAAGAATAAAAGACTGCATGAGAAAACAAAAGACACCTTGATCACAAAAATTAGGCTATGGTTTCCAGCAGGGCCTTTGAAAATTAGTTTCTAATGATAGCTACGGAGGCTGGAAAGGCTGCCAGGTGTTTTTCACACCTGTCAGTGATAAGCATTACAGTCACCAAGCGTGCGATTTCAAGATCCTGGGCATCTGTAACGATGTCGGTTCAAAGATGCAGAAGTCGCAGTCCTCTCTCAACTACTAAGCATTCTGAAAGGGCTCTTGCAGGCAGGGCCGCCTTGGTCCTCAGGGGTTCCAGGTGGAGAGCGGGTCCCCCTTAACCTGCTCTGAACTTTCGCACGGAGTAGACACACGGTGGAAATAGAAGCAAAAGGGAGGAACTGCACGTGAACTCCCTGTGCAAAGAGTAAACACCCTTTCCTTTTCATGGGCCAGAAAATTACTTCATCTCCCCGCGCCTCTAAGTTTCCTCCGTTTAAGTAAGCACAGCTGGCCTCACAGAGCGGCTGCGACGGTCCGAGACCGAGCGTCGGGAGCCCGCGGCCGTCCCCGGCACCCGCCAAGCGCCAGGAGCCACACCGATCGGGACGGAGCGACGGGAGGTGCTCTCCGCGGGTGCAGCGCGGGGTCAGCTGGGGTCATGGAGCGGGCCAGCCGGCACCCGCAGGTCCGGGCCGGGAGAGCCGTCCAGGAGGGGGCCCCACCCGCCGCCCGCCCGCCCGCACTTACGTGAGCCGAGCGACGCTGAGGTAGCGGCAGGCCGGCCCCGGTGCTGCAGTTGTGCCCTGGCGGCCGCCGGCCCGTCCGGGTCCTTTTGTTGTTGTGCAGCTCTGGGAACAGCTGATCGCTCCCCCGGCCCCGCCCCGAGCCGCGCCAGCCCCGGGCCGACCAATGGGAACAGCGGCGAGAGGTTGTCACTAACGCACGTGACCTGGCAGGCGGCCCGTGGCGCGCCCGGGGCTCAGACAAGTCCGGGCAACAAAGCGGTAGCCGGAGCGAGCGCTCTTGGGCGAGTGGGAGGAGGGGAGAGTACGGGGCCGGGGACTGGCCGGGATGGGAGCCGGCGAGAGCCAGGGCCCGGGGGTGCCGAGGGGCGAGCCCGACCCGCAGAGCCGCCGTGCTGAGCGTGGGCACAGCCACGCAGAGCCCCTTTTCTCGGAGGGTGGGGGCTTGGGGGATACCAGCTGCTCGTCTGGCTGGTGTAGACGTAAACCTGTAGCCATGGTGCTGAAGGCGAACCCACCCCTGGGCAGTCCTCGAAGTCTGTGCCACATAGGTGGGATGCGGACGGCCCCCTCATTCCCCTTAGTAAGAGAAGAAGCCAGGGCCTCTTCTGTTTTAGGAACTTCAACGGGCAGAGAGCATGGTCTTGCTCACGGGCAAAGCAAAGCCAGCCAGAGGAGGTCCTCAGTCCAGGCCTTAGCTTCCCGAAAAGAGGAACCCTGAGTGGAGAATTAGCTCTGTTTATTCCCAGGGACCTGCATCAAAACGCTCATATGACTCGAGGAGGTTATGACCCGTTTTATTTATGTGCCTGAAAACTGTAGAGATTCCCATGAGACCTACGAACTCAGCAGCTGCTTATAGTGAGAGGGAAATGAGACACTGCCCCTAGGAAGGGTTTCCAGAGCTCTACTGCACGTACATAGGTGGGCTACCCGGCAGCAGCACGAGTCACGTTGATGTTGATGCCCATCACTTGTGTGCATTCTGTCACTGGAGAGCTCAGGCTGCCTCTCTAAGGGAGTAGGAGCTAAACCAGCAATTCTCAGCTGTGAGTCTCGACCCCTTTGGGAGTCAAACAACCCTTTCACGGGTTGCTTAAGACCGCTGGAAAACACAGACATTTACGATATGATTCATAACAGTAGCAAAATTACAGTTATGAAGTAGCAACGAAAATAATTTTATGGTTGGGAGCCACCACAACATGAGGAACTGCGTTGAAGGGTCAAAGCATTAAGAAAGTTGAGAGCCCCTGAGTTATACAGGTCCCTGAGGGGGAAACAAAGAAACTGGCTGTAGATAAAGATGGCAGATGTCTGGCTTCTTCCTAATCTTTTGACCTGAGACAAAGACCTTGTGTGTTTTTTCTCCTGCCAGTAGAGCGTCCCTTCTCAGTGATTG
Organism: Microtus ochrogaster; assembly: GCF_000317375.1. Lineage (NCBI taxonomy): Eukaryota > Metazoa > Chordata > Mammalia > Rodentia > Cricetidae > Microtus > Microtus ochrogaster. The sequence continues at coordinate 60,616,773 of NC_022031.1, read as the reverse complement.
GTTCAGGCTGCTCAGGTATGCTCAAGGCTGGTCCTGACCGTGTTTACCTGACGCTGTGGGCCCATCAGCTCTTCTTTGTCTAATTTACCAAGCCAAAATTAGAGGAGGAGACCCATTCCCAGTCACCAAGAACACTTAAAACACCCAACCTTCCCGCGGGAAATGGATTATCTCCAGTTTCCCTCTGCTCTGCAGGGAGTCAGGGAATTGTCTGGCACTCAGGTCAGTAAGTGCTGGCCATCTGACCTTACAAGCTTCAAGGGTATAGTCTCTGCACAGTCTGTATTTTGGATATTGGTAAATCAGGTTATTTGCTCTCAATGCTGTTGATGTGTTAGGAGCCCCACCTTCTCTTGTTTCTCTTTAAGAAACCATCTAGAGGTCATCTCCTATTTAAAACCAGAATTTACTAACAATTATAAACGTCTAGCTTTGTTTTTTATCAGAAAGACTTACCTTGTCCATCTTAATAAGTTTGTTACCCTAAAAGCACAGTACCTTATCATGACAGAGTAAACTTGAGGTATACGATTCTTCCAGAGATAGCCCAGAACATCTGCAGCACCCCATGCATCTGGGCTAGCCAGTTACACTTCTGAGGATTAGGGAAATCTGGCAGTTTGTCTTTCAGGATTGAAGCTAGGGCCTTTTGTCTCAAGATGAGCAAGAAATCTACCTCGATAGATGCAGATTTTAAAACAACCCCAGGCCTTGGTGCAGTTTTTAAAACAACAGATGACCAAAATACAAAATGAAAAAATCAGAAAGCCAGTAGAGAGTGGTAGCACACATCTGTAATCTTAGTGTTGGGAGGTGGAGGCTGGAAGCTGGGAGCCCAAGGTCATCGTCCAAGTGGAGGCCTATCTGGTCTACCAGAGACCTTGTCTCAAACGACAAACAAACCAAACCCACAAAAGGCCATCACAGACATCGCCATCTCTAACTTAACTTTTCTTTTCTTTTGTGTTTTTCATCAGACCCAGCATGTTAGCTCAGTGATAGAGTACCTGCCAGGCGTGTTCAAGACCCTGGGTTCGACGCCCAGCACCACAAAAGAAAAGGAAAAGTGTAGCTTACCTCAGGTGGTGCTTGCTCTCTGTGTACTCTTGCTGGTTTAGTATCTTACCGCCCGGCTCTGTTCATTCCAATAGTATACCAAGAAACTAGGGGTGGATGGTTGTCTGTGGGAAGTGTCTATGTCTGTCCCTACAAGGGAGGAGTATTTTATTACTGGCCTTGCCTGGAAGAGAGGGGACTAGATAGTAATAAAAGGAACAACAGAAATCACCAAAACCCTTCCCTGCCTAGTGCCCACACAGGGGTGTGTGTGTGTGGGGTGGGTCATTCACAGGAGTGGGTGAGGGTGGTGGTGGGTGGTGGATCATTCCTGCTGCCTCCCCTGGAACACTTCTGGTCTGCCTACTTTGAGGAAGACTGGAGTAAGGTCACCTCGACAGCAGGGAGCTGCCTGCTTGCAACCGAGCTCAACTCACAACAGCAAAACAATCTTTTCTCTGTTGGCTGACAAAAGACCTGGCCCTTCCCTGCCTACACAGACTGGGTGAATGCAACCATCCTTTAGTTCATAGGCTAATTCTCAGAGTGTTGCTATAGTACCCAGTTCCAGGCTGACCCCCTGCTGTGGGGTGATCCTCTTCCCATCTGTCAGAGTACCCAGTCTGTTTTCCATAGTGCTCAATACACTCCCTTATCTGCCAGAACAAAAGGAATTCAACCTCAGGTTTTGTTTGAAGTATCACAAAGCTGAACCACATTTATGCATCCAGATACATCCTGGTCACCAAATTCGGTTGTGGCTGTCCACCCTGCCAGCCACACTGAGATTGCTAAAGAGTATTGTTTCTCTTCCGAGCCTCAAAGGAGAGCTCTGCAGGTGGCCTTCCAACGTAAAGCACCAAGTTGTTTAGCTGTTTCGTAGAGGATCCCAAAGTGAAGATCACTAGGTCATTTTAAATTTGTCTACCAATAGAGAGGGTCGGCTGGCCTTTGGCCATGGACTAGACTATTGCCAGTTGTCTAGGAAAAATGCATTTAAGAAGATTAATCACTTAAAATCCCAAATGGAGAAGAGAGAGAGTCAAACTCGACCAAAAAGCTTGGCCTGGAAGTGTGGTCACCAGGGAGTGGCACTCTTGAGCAGGACTAGGATGGGCAGGTATAACCTTGTTGGAGGAAGTATGTCACTGGGGTGGGCTTTGGGGTTTCAAAAGCTCATGCCAGACCCAGATCTGAACTCACAGAGATCCCACAGTGCAGCGCACCACGCCTGTCTGCGCTCTAGGCACTACCATACAGTTCCCGAGGTTCAGGCAAGGGGCTGAAGGTTGAAACACACAGAGACAGACAGACACACAGACAGACAGACAGAGACCTCTAGTCACTGGTAAGAAGCCCTCTATTCAATAACACCATGGAGGATTACATACCCAACAGTCAGGTGGGCCAACAGGTGAAAACCTCATCCTCTGATCCTCAAGGCCAAGACAGCACGCGCTCGTGAAGCAGAGCTGGTAAACAACTTTGACACAGCTTTCAGTAACTCAAATCAGAAGGAAAACAAAGATCTCTAGCAGGGAAGAACAGCTGGAGGCCAGGACTCCAAATGGTCCCAACATGCCAGTCTCTGCCTTCCAAGTGCTGGGACTAAAGGTGTGAGCCACCACCTTACGGCTGAGACACAGTCTTTAATATATAGTCCAGACAACTTCAAATTCATAGTCTACTACCTCAGCCTCCCTAGTGTGAAGGTTTTTATTTACATTGTAATTTTTTATTGTGTGTGTGTAAGTGCATGAGGACTGTAGAGGTCAGAGACAGTTGTGAGAGTCAGTTCTCTCCTGCTTTGAGGGTCTCCAGGATCCAGTGAAGGTCACTATGCTTGGGGACAAGTGCCAGCCCAAAGACTTTCTTCCTAGTCACCATATGGAAACAGGGTTTGAAAAGACATAGCTGTAGCTCTGTGGTGGATCTTAGAATGCCTGGAAAGCCTGGGTTCTACCTGCAGCACCAAATCACAGAACAAGACAAAAACCGAGAAGACAACTTGGAGAAGTTATGAAGGCTGCAGGGTGCGAAGACTGGAACCCAAAGCCTTGCGCATATTGGGCCAAAGCTCTACCTCGGAGCTGCGTCCCCAGCCCAGAAGCTGTTGTGACCTGGCAGCCCCAGTTAGAGTTGTTTTCAGGAGAACACTGAAAAGATGCCCCCTCAAGAAGTGTGGGCCTCATGATGGTGCACAGGAGACTGAGGCAGGAGGATTACCGTAGGTTTGAGAACAGCCTGAGCTGTATAGTGGGTTTCAGGCTGGTGTGGGCTGTGGGAACAAACACCCGCTTAGGGAGCATGAAGGGATCTCGTGGCGGTGACGGCTCTGCAGCTCAGTGAAGCCCCCGATTTACCTTTCAGCTCCTTGGTTGCCGGGTAGATGCAGATGAGAGTCCACTTGCGTAGTTATACTAAGACTCACCGTTGCAGTTGGGAGGTGGGGGTAAGGTCATCCCTAAATGGGGATGATCCCTAAAGGTGCTCCAGAGGCTGAGTTCTCGTTTTGGTTTTTTGGTTTGGTTCTTTGGGACAGGGTTTCTCTGTGTAGCCCTGGCTGTCCTGGAACTCACTCTGTAGACCAGACTGGCCTCAAACTCACAGAGATCCACCCGCCTCTGCCTCCTGAGTGTTGGGATTAAAGGCGTGCGCCACTACTGCCTGGCAATTGTAAAAGTTTTAATGGTTTCTGTGAACTTTAGTCCCAAGCCCACCTGAGTGAAGAGCCAAAGATCATCATTTTATGAGTCTTTGAAGATAAGATGAACCCATAAAGGTGTCTAGACCCCATGAGTAAATTTATGCCTACAAACCCAAATTTTGTTCTTTGTTGTTGCTGCTTTTTGTTTGGTTGGGTTTTTGTTTTATTTTGTTTGTTTGAGACAAAGTCTCATTCTGTAGCTTAGGCTGGCCTTGTAGGCAGGCTGGACTCTGACCTGGCCTTGTATTATCTGACTGTCCCTCCCTAGTACAGGCCGGCGCACCTGAATGGCTTTTCCTGCCAAAACAGAAGTGCCATAGAAACCGTCAGCCCTGGGGGCTGGAGAGATGGCTCAGAGATTAAGAGCATTGCCTGCTCTTCCAAGGGTCCTGAGTTCAATTCCCAGCAACCACATGGTGGCTCACAACCATCTGTAATGAGGTCTGGTGTCCTCTTCTGGCCTGCAGACATACACACAGACAGAATATTGTATACATAATAAATAAATATTTTTAAAATAAAAAAAAAAAAAGAAACCGTCAGCCTTGGAGAGCCAGCTCCTTGGAGCTGTGTTACGCAGCTCAGGACAGAATTCAGGGTGGGTACGGGAAATGATGCTTTGGAGGCCTGGTTTCGAACCTGGCATTGACTGCCCTTCATCTTTGTTTTTTGATGTATAAAATAAGCAGTTCTTGAAGGCCCTTTTAACGGCTGTGCCGAGGGCTAACTGAGGTAAGAATATGAAGTATCCAATACAATGTTTGGCACATGGCTGGGCTGTAACCCGAGTCTGCTGGCTTCTCTAACCTTCCAGCAAGTGCTGGTGAGAGGAGGGTTTCAAGAAAGACCTCTCCAGGGGGTGAGCTTTGAGCCCTCAGTGACCCACAGAGGGTGTGGAAGGAGTGTGAGTCTGTAAGCCTGCACCACCCAGGGGCACAGAAGACTGGCAACATAACATAGCCAAAGGGTCAGGACGGAAGGCAGTGTGGTCACAGCCGGACAGGGCCACAGTCAAAGGGAACGTGCAAGTCAGAGCAGATCTGCAAACCGGGTTCCGCAGTGTGAGTCTCTGTCTCCCCTGACTCGGAAGGATAGGCAGGAAGATGACAAGTCCTGCCTGGGCAACTTAAGACTGTGTTTCAAAAGAAAAAAAAATTTTAAAGAAAGAAAAAAAACTAAAGGTCGGAGATATAGCTCGGCTGTCCACCACTTGCCTACCATCCCTAGTATTGAAAAAGAACAAAAGTCTATGAGACGTGAATAGGCTCAGGAATCAGCAGGGACCTCAGTCAGGATGAGCCCAGAGGTGAGGAAGGAGGTGGCAGCAGCAGAAGTGGGGTGAACTGTTGAATCGGGGTGAGGCTGTTAAGTGTTCTGAGGTATGTGCCGGGTGGTGGGGAGGGGAGGATGCTGGGGTTCTGACTTCTCTGGAGAAGGGAACGGGAGACGGAGCTGGCTCTGGACTGGGAATACTCTGTAGGTCTTTCAGTGGGGACGGCAGGGGCGCAGCTCCAGGAGCCGTGGGAAAGCTGAGGTAAGGACATGACTCCCCGGAATGAGACCATGGCTGAAATAGCACCACCAGAGAATCCGAGCGGCTGCGAGGGAGTCCCAGTGGTGGCCCAGGCAGGCCTGGGCCTGTTGGATAGTGTCAGCGATGACCCTGAAACAGCAGTCTGTGGGGACTGGTGGGATCCTGGGTGCGTGAGGTTAAAGGGGCAATAGAAATAGGAAATCTAACTGGGGGGCTAGTTCGGTGGTTAAGAGAATTTTTTTTTTTTCGAGATAGGGTTCCTCTGTAGCTTTAGAGCCTGTCCTGGAATTCATTCTGTAGACCAGGCTGGTCTTGAACTCCCAGAGATCCATCTGCCTCTGCCTCCTGAAAGCTGGGATTAAAAGCGTGCGCCACCACCACTCAGCAAGAGCATTTATTCTTGAAAAAGGCCTGGGTTTGATTCCCAGCACCCACATGGTGGCTCACCACTGTTCATAACCCTGGTTCCAGAGACCCTACTGCCCTCCTCAGTCGGCACCAGGCACAAATGTAGTACACAGATATACATGTGAGCCAGAGACTCATATATATAAGATAAATAAATAAATTTAAAAAACAGAATTTAAAAGGTCCAGCTGAGCCGGTCGGTGGTGGCCCACACACCTTTGATTCCAGCACTCGGGAGGCAGAGGCAGGCGAATCTCTGTGTGTTCGAGCCAGCCTGTTCTACAAGCAAGTTTCAAGACAGTGAGGACTGTTACACAGAGAAACCCTGTCTTGGGGGAAAAAAAAAAAAAAAAAAAAAAAAAAACAGAACAGAACAGAAAAGTCTAACTGCATTTATCTGCTCAGTAGCCTCTCCAGGTCCCCAGAATAGGCAGGTTGCAGAACAGTTCATACAGTTTTGCCTTTTCTAGGGTAGACATCTGGGATCAAGCAGCCAGATCAGTACCTACCCTAGTGGTCTGTTTCTAACTCACCACCTTTCCAGTCTAGCTGCTCTCTGAAGTGCCGGGGGCTAGACCTCTATTGTGAATTTCAAGGTCGGGGTGGGGGCACAATTCAGTTCAAACAATAATGCAATCCTTTTTTTTGTTTTTGGTTTTTTTGAGACAGGGTTTCTCTGTAGCTTTGGAGCCTGTCCTGGAACTAGCTCTGTAGACCAGGCTGGTCTCGAACTCACAGAGATCCGCCTGCCTCTGCCTCCCGAGTGCTGGGATTACAGGCGTGCGCCACCACCGCCCGCTATGCAATCCTTTTAAGATTGTTTTAGTGTGTGAGAGCACCCTGTGTGCCTGGTGCCCAAGGAGAACAGAAGAGGGTGTCACGTCCCGGACTGGAATTCCAGACAGTCGAGTGAGGCTACCTGCTGGGAACTGAACCCTCTTTTCCAGTCCCAAGAAATCCTTTTAAAAGACATTTTGAGGTAGACATAATGAGATATACACCTGTGCCCTTGGGAAGCAGAAGCAGGAGGGCGGCAGGCTTGGGGCCGATCTCAGCTACAGAGCAAGTTAGAGAGCCCCACCTGGACGGTCTGCCTCAAAAACAGAACAAGTGAAGGAAAAGAAAGAAAGCGAAAATGCTAGCGAGGACACAGTGCAGCCAGAGGGGATGAGAGGCAGGGAATTTTGGCTCCGTCTCCGATTTCTGTTGGGGGGTAAATGACACCGGGGTATGGCACTGACGAGAAGGGTGTCACAGAGAAGCTGAACCTGCCTGGAGGACAGGTGGGGGCAGTCGCCTACCCGAGAAGGGCTGGGATCAAGAGGTGTTAAATGTCACTCCTGTCACATAACCTGTGAGTCCCTGGGGCCCGACCTGCGCTTGACCCCAGGGTTAGCATCCTGCAGATGCTGAGAGCCACCAAGCTGCATTTTAACCCTTTCTTTAAGAATTCTGTTTCGGGATTCAGAGGGGGAGACCTGTTCATATAGCAAGTGATGGCTGCCGTGGCGACTTATATGCCAGATACTCAAGGCCCGTGAGGTGAAGTGGGCAGAGGGTTCGTGGCAGGAGCAGGGGGAAAAATGGGCCTTGTTTGCCTGTCTGAAGAACTAAAACACCTTAGAAAGCAGGTCCAAAGATTGTGTATTTTGAAACTGACCCAGCCTTGGCCTATCTGTTCGAACTGAGCGTGGTCAACTTGATGGTGAGCTTGGCAGGTCTCCTCAGCCGTTTCAGAGGGTTACATCATTGGATTCCCACATGCCGACCGTATCCTCTCTTGGAGCCGGGGCATATGTGGCTTTGCAATGTTGTTTCTACAAACTCTCTTATCATAGCACTTGGCGTTGCAGCCCAAACGTTAAACAGATCAATCAATCAATAGGTCTTGGCTTCACATTTTGTACAGGACAATCCCATAGACACACAAAGTCTCCTAACTACTCCACGGTCTCACCCTGGCAACACTTCCTCCTGCTCACAGGCTCACCTGAAGAGGCAGGTCAAACCCCTGGCCTCAGGAGGGCCCTGCTGTCAGTCAGGACAGTTTCCAGGCGTTGTCTAAGTTTCCTAAGGGCAAAACTAGCTATGACCGGGCGCTTCCTGGATGTTGAGGACTGGTCTCAGTTCGCAGTGAAAACGGCTCCGAGCGCAGTTTGGTGGAATGAAGGGACAGGCAGTGGAGGGAGCAGGCTTTATCCGTAAGGGATTGTGCTCAGACAATAGCCTCTCCGTCTTTTCAATCCGAAATCTCCTGGATTTGTTTCCTAGCTTCTCACCGGTCGTCCTGAGTACCCCCATTCCAGTACCCTCCAAAGTGTCTGTTATGAAGCCACCTTTACCTCCTTCCTCTTCTGGAAACCACCTGGAGCAGCCACCCCAAACGTTGTTTTCTAATGGTGCATTTTTTTGAGTTTCTGTGGTTTCGGTTTCTATTTCTGTCATTGACTGTTGTAACCTTTCTATCTCTTTACGCCTTTTATGGGTAGGTTTGGTTTCCCAGACATTTGTACTCTGCCCATCACGTCAGCTACATTAGCTGTTGAGAAAGCTATGGCAAAATCCCACTGTCATTATTGACCCCAGAAAATGTCTGTGAAAGACTGAAACCCAAGATGGGTGTGCTAGCACATGTCTGTAATCCCCACTTGGGAAGCTGAGGCCCGAGACTCTGGTTTGAGTTTCTAGGTAGTGAACTCCAGACCAGGCTGAGCTACATAGTGTGACAATGAGGTCCTGATGCAGAATAGAGAGAGAGTGTAATAAAATGCTGCCCGTCTAGGAGTTGATACAAGGCTTGACCTTGTATCGATTGGCTATGCGCAATCCTCAAACATTAGGCTTCATCAAGGGAGTTTCCCTTGTCTGGAATGTTGGCCATAGCGCAATCCAGACAGCACAGTGATTGTCTCCACTGCGTCTCCGTTAGAAACTCCTCCTTGGGTCAGTTCTGGTTCTTTGCTGACGAAGGCCATCACCATCATATTCTTTTCAGTTTTATTTTGTCTCTGAACTTGAGACCCAATTCATTTAGAACTTCTTAGACTCTTTCAAAAATCAAAACATTTGTCTAATGATTTACAGGCACCAATGTTTTCGTCTACAGTATTTAAATTGGTTGCTACAGTTTATTGGATGAAACCAGTGTAGCTATTGTCACTCTCATCCTATAGGTCAGAAAGCTAATGTCTTCTGGTGACCAAGTGACAGAACTTCTACAAAGAAAACCGGTGCTATGTGAGCTAGTCCAGGACTCTTTCCACCCCACGAGACCCCACAATTCTGGCTACAGTGGGAGCCGGGAAGCAGCTTAGTAGGTGTGATGTTTGTCTAGCGTGGAGGGGGCCCTGGGTTTATCCCCAGCAGCCCATAAATGGGGTGTGCTGGCTTACCACCTATAATACTAGCATTCAGGAGGTAAAAATCAATCAATCAATCAATCAGAAATTTAAGATTCCCCTTGGCTGCATAGCAAGTTCCAGGCCCTCCTGGAATACACGAGACTCTTTTCCAAAACAGAGACAAACAAATAAACCCTCCCCATCACATGGCTATGATTCACTAGCCTCAGAAATATCAGAATCTTCCAGAAGGTCCGTGACCAAGTGGATTGTTGGTACTCGTGCCATGGCCCCAGCATTTCTGACTCAGCAGCTCTCGGGGAGGGTCTGAAAATGTTCCCACTCTCGTCGTCCTCTGCCTTCTCCCTTGCAGCTAGGGGAGGGCATCTAGACTCTGGGCACCGCTATGCTGGATTAGGGCTAGAAATGCAGTCCAGTTTTCTAGCCTGCGCAAGACCCCGAGTTTGATCCGGAATACTGAAACAAAAAAGGAAGGCAGGCAGGATTGACTCTGGTCTAGGCTGGGTCTTTCCAGGTGTTTGGAGGCTTATTCAAAAGTCCATACAGATTTGCAAAGCAGCAAGGGTATTTTATTCAAAGACAAATGGTGGATGAGATCAGATACACTGTCAAAGGTTAGTGCCTGGTTCTGTTTTTAATTTTTACAACAAGGAGAGACATACGTGGACCTACACAGGAAGGAGAAAAAGACAAGATCTCCTGAGTAAATTAAGAGTGTGGGGGTCACGGGAGAGGGAGGAAGGGAGGGGAGTGGAGAAAAATGTTCGGCTCAATAACAATTAAAAGAAGTTATTTACCCAGAGGTGGGAGCACAGGTGACTGACATCATTAAGGAATCACAGAACCAGTGTGGCTGGAGTTGAGTGATCAAAGAAGACTGAGTTAGACAGGGAAGGAGGGATTGTGAAGATCACCTAGAAGCCAGGAAATAGTCAAAACAAACCAACCAACCAACAGCAAACATTCCGGAAGGTTCTGCATGGTGGTGAAGCATGATCTGCCCCATTTTCAAAGGATAGATCACAGAAGGGCTAAGAGAGAAAGGGGCATGGTCGCTGACCGCTGAGACATGTTTGGAAGTGGGGGAAACTGGTTGGACTCCAGATGTGTTAAGCAGGGACTTTCTGGTGACCCAGAGCTTGACAGGCAGGAGTCAAGGATGACCGCAGACCTTAAAATGAAATTCCCTAGGATGCAGGATGACATCGGGGTGTCAAGAATTTGAACCTGTGCAGGCCCTTATTCCCAGATAGACGCAGGCAGATCTCCAAGTTTAAGGCTAGCCTGGTCTATATATTAAGTTTCAGGATGGCCAGGGTTACACAGAGGAACCCTGCCTCAAAATTTAAAATAAAATAAATAAAGGAAAAAAAAAGAATGTGAAGCTGGTCATGGTGGTGCATGCTTGTAATTTAAACTGGGAGTTGGAGGGCAGAGGCAGAAGGATTAGCAGTTCAAGGCTAACCTGGGCCACAGGAGACCCTGCTTCAAAACAAACAAGACTTTGATGTGAAAGCTATAAGTGATGCTTAATTTTCATTGTCGACTCAAATGGATTTTTAAATATCATGGTATACATCATGAGGCTCTTTCCAGAGAAGTTTAGCTGAGCAGGGCAGACCTGCCCTGAATATGGGCAGTAGCATCCCGTGGACTGGGGTCTGACGAATGAAAAGGAGAAAGTGAGCTAAGCAAGAAAATTCATCTTCCTGCTCCCAATTCTAGAGCCACTCTGTGACCCCCATTCCTACATCATGATCCTACCTCCACACTGTGGCCGGAATGAACCCCTTCTTCTTTGAGTTGCCTTTGTGAGGTATTTACTCAGCAGTAAGAAAAGGAACCGTTTGGGATTCCTGTTGGGCAGCCAAGAGAAGGCGTGGAGTCTGGAGTGGCAGGGGCAGGCGGTCCAGGCTGGCACTAGAAACTGGGGTGGGGTCAAGTCATTCAAAACCCTGGGCTAGATGAGCTGTTGTCTAGGGGATTCAAGGAGTCGAGAAGACATATCTGGACTGAGTCCAGGAGCCTGCAGAGCCTTTGGAAATGGGGAGATGGCAGCGAATCTGTGATGGAACCTGGATTAGAGAGGGCGGATGATACTGGTGAAGCCACCTTGTGTTTTTAGTCACTTCTCAAAAAGAAGAGGGAAAAACTCTTATGTTACGGGAAAATATATCTATTTGGGTTTTTTGAAACAAGTTTTCTCTGTAGTTTTGGTGCCTGTCCTGGAACTAGCTTTTGTGGACCAGGCTGACCTCGAACTCACAGAGATCTGCCGGCCTCTGCCTCCCAAGTGCTGGGATTAAAGGCGTGCGCCACCACCGCCTGGCTAAGAAAAATATTTGTACCAACAAATGAATACTCTAGCAGCATTGAAATTCAGACCAAGACAAATGTTAGGATTAAGACAAAGCCTGGGAATCTTATGGTGGGAAAGAGGACAAATTCATGTGTAAAATGCCAAGGCCTAACAGGAAACAGACAAAGGATATAAACAGCTCACCAAGAAGGAGATAAAACTAGCAAACAAAGATTAAGAAAATACTTGACATCATCAACAAGGAAAGAAATACAGATTAAAACCACAAGATGATATGTTTTCAACTATCAAATGAACAAAAAGCTATTCATGCCATTTCGCCCCATAATCCCAGTTCAGGGAAATCTAAGAAACTAAAATGCAGATGAGAAAAATTGACCACAATTTTATCTGTAATAATAGAAAATAATTCAAATGCTGACACTGAGAGAGCAGCTCAGAGATCTGTGACACAGCCATACTATAATGACTTGACTACAAATGGTGCCCCATAGGCTCGTATTCGAATGCTTAGTCACCAGAGCATGGCACTGTTTGAGAAGGAGGAAGAGGGTTGGAAGGTGTGGCCTTGTTGGAAGGTCTTTGTCACTGGGGTGGGCTTTGAGGTTTCAAAAGCCCATGCCAAATCCAGCTTTTCTCTTTCTCTCTGCTGGTCTGCCTGCTTTTGGACCAGGGTGTGAATTCTCAGCTACTGCTCCAGTGCCCTGTGTGCTGCCATGCTCCCCACCGTGATGACAATGACTAAGCCTCTGAAACTGTAAGTGAGCCCCCCAATTAAAGCTTGCCTTGTTAGCCATGGTGCTGCTCCACAGCGATAGAACAGTCATCTAAAGCTTTACTAAATTATTAATATTAGACTCTGGAGACATAAAATATCTAGGAAGCATTAATGGTAATGGAAAGATGTATATGTTTCATTAATTTGTAAGCTGGATTAGGGGCCATGTAGACAGCTCTGGTGCTAAGCACCTGTTTGTCACATAGGGTAAGCACCCTAGTTTGTCTAGAGCCCACATAGAACAAAAAGCGTGGAGGGTCTGGGGCTGTTGGCTAGTCAGCCCAGCTGAATTGTGAGCTCTGGGTTCAGTGAGAGACCTTGTCCCCAAAAAATCCGGTGGAGAGTGACTGAGGATGACACCTGACGCTGGACCTCTGGCCTCCACTCTCATGGGCAGGCACACACACACACACGCACACACACACCCAAGCCAGACTAAACTGTATTTCATATTTCACTTATGGAGGATTGTGTAAAGGAAAACCCAGCTACATTTCAGCCCCAGTCCCGCAGGAAGGCACCCTTTCCTGCAGGGCCCCTCTGTACAGCCCTGCACTAGTATTGAGAATACAAAGGTAACTCAGAAAGTTCTGCTCTTGGTCTAGCTGAAATTTGAAAATTGATCCACCTGTAGCCTTCCAAACCCCAACACGCTGATCTCATCTGAAAAACTGACCACCAGGAGTCAACAATAGAGTCTAAAAGATGTAAATATAACCAGGTTCTAAAAATAACACAGCAAAAATAAGCCCAGTTAAGGTGGCAGCTGGCCGCACAGCTGGCCTCCTCTATCCCTGCTCCTGTCTGCACCCTCAGGTCAGAAAACTGATGAGGGGCTGTAGCTGTCAGCTGTGTTCTTAGAGACACCACACCACACCTCAGGAGTGAAGGTGGCCCTGGCCCTAAAGGGCAGCAAGTCAAGGCTGGGGATGTGGGTCCATGGTATAGTACTTCCTGGACAGGTTTGAGTAGGGCGCTAAGTCAGTGTTGTATTGCTGTGTCATGACCAAGGTAACTCTCATTAAAAAAAGCATTTGATTGGGGGCTTGCTCACAGTTTTATAGGGTTAGTCCATAGTCTTCTTGGTGGGAAGTGGACAGTCATGGCTCTGGAACTTTACTGAGAACTTTATATCTTGAACCATAGGCAGCAAGAGAGAAACACTGGGCCTGGTAAAGGCTTTGGAAGCCTCAAATCCCACACCCAGTGATAGACCTTCTCTAACAAGGGCACACCTCTTAATCATTTTCAAACCGTTCCTGCATGGGGATGAAACGGGCCTATGGAGGCCATTCTCATTCCGACCACCACAAAGGCCCCGGAGTCAATCCCTAGGACCAGAGGGGTGGAGGGAGGGAGAGAAAGGAAAGAGAAGGGAGAGGGTGAAGCTAATGGAGCCCTAGGGTGCGGCTGATATTCTCTCAGGCTATTTGGTCTTTGACTTCCTCCTAAACGGATTTTGGTGGTACCGTGTTCCTGCTCAGCCTGTGGTCAGAGCCACCACAGACACTGTCCTGGAGGAAGTTGTCCTGCCCACGTCTGTGACAGAGACTAGCTTGGAAGTGCCTCCTTCTGTGCCAGGCTCGGCTGGTTGGGCATACTGTGCTCAGGCAGTTCACAGATGAAGAAGAGTCCCATCTCATAGTCCCCAGCCCCTTGCATAGGTTCACGGAGTCACACGTCACAGGCACCTCAGCAACTTGTCCCCGGTTTCTGAGACCTAACAATGTGCCCAACACGTATGGTTTGGTCATCCATGGTCTGCACATACAATGAAGGTGAAGGTAATGACTAATGCCTGCAGTGCTCCCAGAGCGAGCAAACATGATTGGCTGCCCAGAATGGAAAGGTCTAGTAGGCTGCTTATGACTCAGTGGTAGGGCACTCGCCTACACGGGCACGGCCCTGGATCTGGTCCCCAAGACCAGCTCAATTATACAATTACATGCAGCACACGATACGATGGACAACCACGTTGTAGGGTTATGGATTTACTACAGCCTACTTTTCAACTTTTCATCATTGTTGTACAGTATGTGCCCGATGAAAAGGAAAGTTCAATATATGCATAGCTTATAGTGTATAACGCCAGAGCTCAGGAGGTGGGGGAAGGAGACACGCCGCATATTCAAGGCCAGCAAATCGGTAGACTAGATTCCCAGCCAACTACATAGTGACCGAGACCTAGTTTCAAAACAACAAAACAAAAAAGCACGCACACACACACACACACACACACACACACACACACACACACACAATACCCAAAAAAACAAACCAACAAAAAACAACCCCCACCCCTGCAAAACCAGGACTGGCGATATGTCTCACAAGTCTGATGACCCACGTTCTGTCCCCAGACTTCAACACGTTGCCCTCTAACCTGGCGTGATACCACCTGCCTTTCAATGCACAGTGTGTCAAGAGAGTGTCACAAGCAGTCTTTTCAGACCTGGTGTCTGAACAGTGGCAGTCTGGTGGGGGAGGGGGCCCATGTGGGGCACGTGCACAGCCAAGCACAGCCACACACATACATACACAGAAACCAATGAATAACTTTTGAAAAGTTTCTGAACTTCGTTTAGAAAAACAAAAACCATGTATGGTGGTGCATGTTTCTGATCTCAGCAGTCACATTCAGGAGGCAGAAGCAGGAGGATCTGAGTTTGAGGCCAGCCTGATCTACATAGCAAGTTCCAGGCCAGCTAGGGAGACTGCCTCAAGAAGCAAAACAAAACCCCCTACACTCTGTTTTACACCAGCAGCAGCCTCCTAGGTTGGGTGTTTATTGTGTCTGTTGCTTGCAGGGAGACCTAGATGGATGAGCCAATAGCATCTGGTCCTGTGTACGTGCACTCTTGCATTCTCTGACACTCACATAAAGATGGGAATTACTCAGGATGCACTCCACAGGTTCCGTCTCCATCCTTATCAGTGCCTGACTCTATTTTGAAGAATTCTGACTCACCAGTTAAAGATAGTGCTGTTGCTTAAGAGAAAACCAGCTGCGATACTTGTTTTCTGGTGGTGTCTCCTCCACGTTTGCCTTCCCTCCCTACCAAAAACTGCAGCCATTTCACAGATGCTAGGTCAGAAAAAGAAGGCTCTGATGTATTGGAAGCTGATCCTGAGAACTTCAGTTTTTAAGCTGCATCTGGGTACTGAGGGTGTAGCTCAGTTGGTAGATTGCTTACCCAGCAAGCACAGTCCCCAGGGGTTGATCCTTTGAACCCCATAAAACTGGGTGTGGTCTCTCAGGTTTGTATTTCCAGCACTCGAGAGGTTGGAGGCAGGAGAATCAGAAGTTAAATGTTATCAGAAGCCACATAGTGAGTTTGTGGGCTTTTGTCTAAACGAAAAGAAAAAGATTAAATGTTTTGGTCAGTGGTGTAGTAAGACATTCGGTGTGAAATTAATGTAAAGGAAAAAGAATTTCTGAGTGTGGAAGTAAGTGCAGGTCGGACGTGACACATACCTTTAGTTCCAGTTGTTGGGAGGCAGAGGCCGGTGGGTCTCTGTGAGCTCAAGGCCAGTCTGATCTGCACAGTGGCTTCCAGGCCAGCCAGGGCTATCCAGTGAGACCCCTGAGTCTAAAAAAAAGAGGTGCAATTTGAGCATTGATTCTAATGACTGTCTTCAAAGGGGTTGGCAGAAGTCAGCTGTGGTCATGGTTGTAACCCCAGGACTTGGAGGTAAAGACCAGAGGATCAGGAGCTCAAGGTCAGCCTATTCTATATGAGGAAAAGAAAATTTACTTCTTTTTGTTTTATTTTGTTGTTTTGTTTTTTGAGACGGTTTCTCTGTGTAGCCCTGGCAGTCCTGGATCTCTCTCTGTAAACCAGGGTGGCCTCGAATTCACTGAGATCCGCCTACCTCTGCTAACTGAGCTTGAAACTTGCTGGCAGGAGCAGCTTTTGCAATCTTGCCTCCACGTGGAGCCTGAGAATGGAGCAGCAGGTGAAAGGGAGCAGCCATCTGCATTTAGCCAGTGCACAGGAGCACTGATATGCCATCAGTGTGTGCTCACACGAGCTCCAAATCCAAGCATGTCGGAGGCAGGAGAACCATTGCAAGTCTGAAGCCAGCACGGGCTACACAGAAAGATTGTTCCTAAGAGAGCTGGGCTATAACTCAGTTGGCTGAGCGCTTGCTTACCATGCATGAAGCTGGGTTCTACTCCCAGTACTACATAAACTAAGTACAGTAATGTATGCCTGCAACCCCAGGACTCAGGAAGTGGAGGCAGGAGGATCATCTTAACCTCCAGAGCGACTTTCAGTCTCACCTGTCTCAAAACAAAACAAAAATCAATAAAACCTTTACTTTCTGGTCTGGTAACCCCAGCATTCCTGCCACTTCTGGTCTGGTCCCCTTCAGAATGTGTGTTTTGTTTGCTTAGCTTTCTGAGACGGTCTCACTGTGTAGCCCAGGCTGACCTTGAACTTGCACAGCCACAGCTCTTCTGCCTCCCAGAGAGCTAGCGTCACAGGTGGCCACCACCACACCCAGCTTCCAAATAATGACTTTGTCTTTTAGTGTGTTATCTTCTCGGTAGGGACGGGATGTACCAGGTTAAAGGAACTACTATAAATAGGGCCTTTCCTGTGTGGTGGCGCGGTAGGGAGGGGATGCCTTCTGCAGCCCTGTGTCAGCATTTAATGGGCTGTGCTCTAGCTGCGAACTCCATGCGTGTCCCTTGGGAGGACAGGATGGGTAGAGGGGTCTGGAGGTGAGTGTTCACTCCTGCAGACTGTCAGTCTGTGCTGAGCAAATCTCCAGGGGGCCCATTCCTGATGGTAGAGCTGGCTCAGGAGAGAGAGCAGAGTGTCTGAGATGGTTCCTTCCTATAGTTCCGGGAAACAAAGCTCCCAAGAGCTTGGGATTTCTGCAGTGTTGAACCCACAGGCGACCTGTCAGCACTGAGGCCCCAGCACTTCATCCCCTGCCCAAATCTTCCTAGGTGCTGTGACTCTGTGGTCGCCTGTGAGGACAAAGCGTTCTCATGCATTTCCTCTGCAGCTCAGAGGGCAGAGCAGCCCCTCTTACTCCCCGGACCCACGGATGCTGTGCGCACTCCCCAGGAGACCTCAGAGAGGAGTCAACCTTTGCCCGAAGATATTCTAGGCCTTTTGGGGAGGTTTAAAGGCTTCACTGGGAAAAGGGTGTTTGAGGGCTATCTTTGAGATGGGATTCTGTGTCTACGTCTAGAACAATGAAGACGGGAATGTGTCCAGGCTGAGGGAACCCCGTGCACAGAGGTGTGAGGTAGAAAAGTACCGGGTGATCTTGGAGCTGTTTTCACAGTGGTGTTTGTGACGAGAGGTGATTTTAACGGCTGGGTGAGTCTTGAAGATGATGTCACAAAGCAGGGGTTAGAGGTGCAGATATTGTTGCAGGCGGACCAGTCTGGTCACCTTCTTCCCTGGGCGCAATCCTGAGGGCCAGTCTTCGTGTGCTTTCCTTCCTGGGAAAGCTGCCTCCCCTTAGAGGCTGGAGATGCTAATAGATAACTGTTAGATAAATGCTAATAGATCCTCATTGCCCGCCTCATCTTCCAACAAGGCTGTGGCTTTATATTCAACTGAGGCCCAAGGGACTTAACGGGACATCTGCAGAGGGATTTCTGGGAAGAGCTTTCTCCCTCGTCATAAACGATTCTAAAGTAAGAACTTCTCTCTTTTTTCCCTTTGGATGTGGCTGTTGACAGCTGAGCTCTGCAGCTATGGCAGCTAGGTGATAACATTGTGATCTAGACGATGACACTGTGATCTAGGCGATGACACTGTGATCTAGGCAATGACATTGGGATCTAGGTGATGACACTGTGATCTAGGTGATGACATTGGGATCTAGGCAATGACATTGGGATCTAGGCGATGACATTGGGATCTAGCCAATGATCACATTGGGATTTAGGTGATGACATTGGGATCTAGGTGATGACACTGTGATCTAGACAATGACATTGGGATCTAGGCAATGATCACATTGGGATCTAGATGATGACATTGTGGTCTGGGTGATGACATTGGGATCTAGGTGATGACATTGGGATCTAGGCGATGATCACATTGTGGTCGTGAGGACCAACTAAAGCTGCGAGCCCAAGGTGCTGAGGATGGCAGAGAAGATACAGGGCCTTGTTCTCAGTGACGCCATTACGCATTTCTGCATATGTCCCTCCAAGTCTGGAACTTCAAGTTGCATAAAATGATGCATTTTCAGATGTGTCCAGTCTGAGGCATGTAAACAGCTTGTCCCTGGAAGCAATAAATGGGGTGTAACAATGTCATGTTGCAATATTAAAAAATTTGATAACCCTAGAAGCCATTTTGATGGCCTAGCCACTTGTTTAACCTCAGTTCAGACACAGAAAAGGAAATAAGTAATTCTGTCACCTAAGAATATCTTTCTTCGCAGCCTTCTTATATTTTCAAAAAAATTAAATACTTGAGTTAGGCATGGTAGCTGCTCTTCCAGAGACCTGAGTTTAGTTCCCAGCACCCACTTATAACTGCCCATAAATCCAGCCCCAGGAGATCGGATGCCCTCTTCTGGTCTCAGAGGGCACCGACACCGTGTGTCATATACTGAAAAAGACAGACACACATACACATACACTACAGGAAATAAAAGTAAATCTTAAAAACAAAGTAGATAAAAAGGAGAGGAGAGAAAGAATTGCCCAAACTCGGGGGTACACACTTGCAATCTCAGCACTTGTAAGCTGAAGTCAGAAAGATCAGAAGTTTAAGGCCATCCTTGGCTACATAGCAGTTTTGAGGTCAGCCTGGGCTATATGAGATCATGTTTCTAAAAGGTGGGAGGAGAGGAAAGAAAAAGATAATTGAGGTAGAGAGCACATGTTTAGCATGCAGGAAACCCTGCATGCAATCCCTGATAGCCACCCTACGCTGAGGAACTACAGAATTCCTGTGTGCTCGGGTATATGATCAATGTTTACCTCAGTGTTCATTAAAATTTTTAGCTAAAATAACCCATTATGAACTCTACTAGTTACTCTTCTGTTGCCATGATAAACACCATGACCAAAGCTGCTTGGTAGGTAAGGGTTTATTCCATCTTATACTTCCAGGTGATGGACTATCGATGAGAGACATCGGGGCAAGACCCTGGAGGCAGGAGCTGAGGCAGAGGCCATGGAGGGTGCTGTGTACTGGCTCGCTCCCCCGGCTGGCCTCATCTGCTCAATTTTATATGACTCAGGACCACCAGCCCTTCCACATCAATTATTAATCAAGAAAATGTCCTACAAGCTTGCCTACTGGACAAATTTTTGTTAGCTTTTAGTTTTTAGACAGGGTTTCTCTGTAGCTCTGGCAGACCTGGAGCTCACTTTGAAGACCAAGCTGGCCTCAAACTCAGAGATCCGCCTGCCTCTGCCTCCTGAGTGCTGGGGATTTTAATAAAGTCTTTTTTCAATTGAGGTTCCCCCATATCTAATGACTAGCTTGTGTCAGATGACAGAAAATCTAGCCAGCACAAGTATGGACAGTGCTCACGCTGTCTCTACCACTAGTCTTAAGACGGAGACATCCAGCAGGCCTGGGATGGATGATGATGGCTCAGCAGGCACAGGCACTTGTCGCCAGGTCTGATGGCCTGAGCCCGATCTCCTGTGACCCACCAACTTCACGGAGAGAACAGACCCTTGCAGGTTGTCCTCTGACCGTCACACAGCACACCCGCTAAATAAATAAAGGTAACTTTCAAAACGAACCATTCTCTCTCCTTACTGTCCACGCCCAAAGCCTTGGCTCACCACCCGGAACCACTGACTCTCCAGGATTTGCTACTCGCGTCTTCCTCTGCGGCTTTTCTAAATTTGGATAAATCCCTGGAGACACAGAGTTTCCAGTGTCTCAGCTGGCACAACCATACTGTTGATGCGCTGTGCTGCAGCCTGCGTCGGGCTTGTTTTTTGTCTACCCTCCGAGTGTCTCTTGATCACCCTTTCCTGCAAACCAGGGCGCAGGTCTCCCTGCAGGAGGCCCTTGTCCCCAAGCACAACACCACCTGTGTCTCAGCCATCACAGAGCATTGCAGTAGAACAGGAATCAAGCAGGGCAGGAGTCAGGATTCGTTCAGAAGCAGGAGTACACCTGACTATGTATTGGGGTAGCCACCACCAACAGGGACAGCCCTGGCCAGTAGATCCGCCCAGTTGTCAGGGGCAGATCTTGAAGTCCTGAATTAGAATCCCTACCTGCCTTCATGCATCTAGGAGCAGAAAGGAAACCAGACACGGACGACAGAAGTCTCCTCAGGGTGTGGCTG
The DNA here is from genome assembly GCF_000317375.1 of Microtus ochrogaster. NCBI lineage: Eukaryota > Metazoa > Chordata > Mammalia > Rodentia > Cricetidae > Microtus > Microtus ochrogaster. Next base: position 60,596,310 of record NC_022031.1, on the reverse strand, counting down.
GCACAGCTCTGACCATGCTTTCTCATTTATTTCAGCCTCTCTCTGCCTGATGTTGAACTTCACTCATGAGTGAATTTTATCAATTTTATTATCTTTCCTAGAGCGGCCTCCTGTAGGATCGCCCTGCCCAAGGGCTCATCTAAGTGTGAGCCAGCTCTAGGGAGGCACAACTAATCAGGCCTGGCATACCGTGAGGCAGGGTTGATATCTGGCAACCAATTAAAAAAGAGCAGCTAGAAGTCCCCAAGGCTCCTTAGTGGCCTGTGTTTTTCAGGGCCCACTCTTAGGTCTAGGCTGAAGCTGGATGACGGTTGGCCTCTAGGGTTCTCCTTCCATAAGGAGGACTGAATTTTCTCTGCCCCTCTCAGTTCCCTTGAGCCTTGGTTTAGTGTGATGCTTGGTTTGTACAGAGAGAAAACAGAAAACAGAGGAGAGAGAGAGAGAGAGAGAGAGACAGAGAGAGAGAGAGAGACAGAGAGAGAGACAGAGAGAGAGAGAGAGAGAGACAGAGACAGAGAGAGAGACAGAGAGAGAGAGAGAGACAGAGAGAGAGACAGAGAGAGAGAGAGAGAGAGACAGAGAGAGACAGAGAGAGACAGACAGAGAGAGAGAGAGAGAGAGAGAGAGAGAGAGAGAGAGAGAGAATATGTGACAAGGGGGCCAGCCACCACTGCTGCTTTCGACAATGATTTTTAAAACTGAATTCTTTCACCGTTGAAGTGTTTCTTTTTTTTTCTTCAGGGTGGACAAGCCCTCGAGTAACAATCCCAGGTACCCAGAAAGGTGGCCCAGCCCCACTGCGTTTCTAAGCTTCATTCCTGTTTGCAAAATTTCTTAGGCCAATGTGTTGTGAAAGCAGATATGAATCTGCATTTTTACGAGCCGGGCCTCAGAGGCTAGAGAGACGGCTCTGTAGGTAAGAATGCGTGCTGCATAAACTTGAAGACCCGAGCCCAGATCCCAGCGCCCACACAGGCAGCTTCACGTGGCCGCTGTTCCTCTAAAGCCGGCACTGCAGAGGGTAGAGACGGGAAGCCCACTGCTGGTTGCCGGTCTAGCTCCAAGTGCAACGAGAAACTGTCTCAGGGGAGTAAGGCGAACCTGGTGGCCTCCGCCAATCTCCATTCAAGCATGAGCACATACACTTGTACACAGGTGCACACACATATGCCTCTATGCACCACCAAGGAGGAAAAAGAAACAAATTATGAAGCCCAGTGTGTCTATTTAATGGAGTAAGTTCCGAAGCGAGAGCGAAGGGCACCAGGCTTTCCATGGCCCCAACCCCCAACCTAATTATATGTTTCAGTTTCTCCATTTACATGGTGAAATTCACCGTCCACTGAGGAGCAGACAAACAGTGCAACACTATGCAGGGGCATGGCTCAGCACAAAGGAATGAAGTGCCGGCACTTCCGGCAACGTGGGCGGGCCCACAAGACACTGCGCCACGTGAGAGATGCGAGCCACAAAGCACACGCCCCATAATCCAGTTTGTCCAATGGACAGGACAGCTGATTACACACTGCAGGCAACAGATAGGTAATTAATGAAAATGTTCTGAAATTATTGTGACGGCATTTGTATTCAAAACGGAGAAACACTAAAAATAATAACGGCAGGTAGAGGTTAAGTAATTAAATTACATGGTGTATGGAATCTATCTCATTAAGACTGACATGAAAACAAAACATGGGATGGCAACGTAAATGTTTTATTATTGTTATTGGGGCGGGTACACACATGCCACAGCGCGTATGTGGAGGTCAGAGGTCGCCTTTGTGGCGTTGGCTCTCTTCTTCCACCATGTAGCTTCCAGGGATCAGCTGGGCAGCAAACAGCTCTCCTCCCTGAGCCGTCTTGACGGCCGGAGACACGAAGCTTGGTGCTGTGATGGTGACCGGGGCTTGCGCTGCTCACTCCAGGGCCAAGTCTCTTTTGTGTGATGTGGATCACAACGCCCCTTCTCCTTCAGACAGCAGAGGGGAGTTCCGGTCTCTAAGACCTGGATAGTGTCATGAACAACATCTGTGACGAGTCCTGGAGAGGTCTCGAGAGCTACAGCAACCCCAGGTTTGGTTCCAGAGGGACTTGGGGCGGCTGAGAAGTCTGCTGTACTCCGGAGACCAGGATAAAGATTCTCAGGTGGGATTAGGGCCGTGGTCTGTGTGGGTGCGCCATTGTGAGACATGGCAGGACGAAAATCGCCAGTTTTGAGGAGCTCCTGGATCCATTTCTTCATTTTTGCCAGCTGGGGAAGCCTCAGGGGTTAGAGCTAAGTAGTAATGATGCCAAGGGACACAGTCCCGACTTCACTAATGCCAAATGCTCAAATCCCCGGATGGTGGAGTGTACCGGCAACTCCAGCCCTTGGGCTAAGGCAGCAGGTGGTGAATCCAAGGCCAACATGGGCTACCGTGTGAGGTTATGCCATAAATAATTACAATCCTAAAAGATTAAAACCCTGGAAGGCAAACATGCCCAAACATACAATTCCATTTTTTTAAAGGTATAAAAGAGGGGTAGAAAGCCAAGCTCTGAAAAAAAAAAAAAAAAAGAAAGCCAAGCTCTGGGGGCGGGGCTGAATGCATTTTGGGTTGATGTGGGATAGAAGCCTAGTGTGGACATTAGTGTGGGCATCTGAAGCAGAGACGGGCCAGCCTCGTGTCGTGTACTGTTTAATCCAGGGCCCTGGAAAGAACAGACGCAGAACGGAGAGCTGGTCTCTGGGAGCGGAAGTGCTTTCAACCTCAGGCTGAGTTGCATGGTTGGCTTTTCTGGTTCTAAGGCCGTTGTTTTTGGCTCCTTGAAGAGCTGCCTGTGTGGGAGTGACTCACAGCAGGTTTGGACACCCCTCTCCTCCCCTCCCCGGTGGTTTGGGATCCTAGCCTGGAGCTTCATGCTAGATAGACAAGTGCTCCTCACTCAGCTGCTGCGTTCCCAGCCTCTGCCCACAGCATCTCAGGCAACTTTGAGGCTGGACTGGCTCAGAAGGCCCAGCGATGACTCCGTATGCATTTCAATTTTGGACCCATTTCTTTATGAACACTGTTTATTTTTTCAAACTGTTGTATCCGTGTGAGGGCTGTTACTAGGCATGGATGTTTATGCTTGCAGAGATGTGTTATGTAAAGTCAAGTGGCCTATGGAGTGTTGTGTCATGTTTTTAATGAGTTTCACATAAGTCCTCTCTTCATCGTGTGATTATCTGAGTGTGGGGCACACAGCTGTAATTCTGGAACTTAGTAGGTGGAGGCAGGAGGATCAGGAGTTCAAGGCCAGCCTCGGGCCACATAAGCTCTTACCTGAAAAACAAACTTAGGATTTCAACATTCACAATTATAACATTCAGAGCTATATATTTTTTTCAGGATAATGGCCCTCCCCAGGCCCCAGCTGTCGATGTGGCAAGCCAGTGTCCCAGATTAAACCAAGAGAGGAAATAATCTGTAATCTGAGGACGTTCACTTTTTCCTGTGGTACTTGAGGCTACCCCTCTTCTTGACACCTGCCACCCAGTTCTTTCTAAAGAGTCTACAGGATGGCTCTGTAGGAAAAACAAAAAACAAACAAACAAACAAAAAAAACCTAAAAAAATCACCTGTAGTACAAACCCCCATGACCTGAGTTTGATCCCGAGAACCCACATGGTAGAAAGAAAGGATTCCCTAAAGCTGTTAGCCGAGTTCCACAGGAGCCCCCCCCCAGTACACACAACATATCCCGACACATGCTTTGAAAGAGCTCTGAACCGAACCTCTCTGCATCACCACTCTGTGTGTGTATGTGTGTGTGTACATGTGTGTGTGTGAGTATATGTATGTGAGCATGTCTGCATGTGTGTGTGAGTGTATGTGTGTGCCTGTGTGTTTGTGAGTGTGTGTAAATGTGCGAGAGAATATATGTGCATGTGTTTATATGTGTGTGTGTGCATGTGTGTGTGCATGTGTGTTTGTATGAGAGAGTGTGTGTGTGCATGTGTGTTTGTATGAGAGAGTGTGTGTGTGTGAGAATGTGTGTGCGTGTGTTTGTGTGTATGGGAGTGTATGTGTATGAGTGTCACTGTGTGTGTAAGAGGGAGAGAGAGTGTGTGTGTGTGTGTGACAGAGAGAGAGAGAGAGAGAGAGAGAGAGAGAGAGAGAGAGAGAGAGAGAATGTATGTGCTCATGTATATCGAAGCCAGAGATCAACCTTGGGTTTTCTTTCTTTTTTTTTTCTTTTTTCTTTTCTTTTTTTTTTTTTTTGAGGCAGAGTTTCTCCATGTAACAGTCCAGGTTATCCCTGGAACTGCTTGGTAGACCAGGCTGGCCTTGAACTCACAGAGATCCACCTACCTCTGCCTCTATGGGCCACCACCGCCCGGCTAGGTGTCATTTCTTCAATCCACCTCACTTTTTAAATATTATATGTTTTTATTGTATGTGTCTGAGTGTTTCCCTGCATGTGTGTGCACTACACGTGTGCCTGGTGTCCATGGAGGCCAGAAGAGGGCACCGATCCTCTGGACCCGGAGTTACAGATGGTTGTGTGTTATCATGTGGGTGCTAGGTACTGAACCCGAGTCCTCTGGAAGAGCAGCCAGTGCTCTTGACTGCTGAGCCATCTCTCCAGCCCTCCATTTTACTTTCTGAAAGAAGGTCTCTTACTGGGACCTGGGGCTCACGGACTGAGCTGGGCTGGCCACATGGCCCAGGAATCCACCTGTCTACATCCCCAGCGCTGTGAAGACTGTGCCATCACACCCGGATTTTGTTTTACGTAGGTCCTGGGGATCCAGCCCCACAGTTGCGAGGCTGGCACTTTGCCAGCTGAGCTGTTCATCTCTGCAGCCTTATCGCTCAGGTTTTATACAGAAGTAACAGCTGTGAGATTGTGGTTGCAGCCTGCCATGGTGGCTCTTCCCTGTAATCCCAGCCTCTGGAAGCTTCTCCTGAGGATTTCCAGGAGTTCCAGGTCAGCCTGGGCTAGAGTGTGAGGCTCTGTCTCAAAAACAAATACAAAGAAAAAAATTACCTTTAGAATCTGACTGCTCTGAGTGATTCAAAGCCTGTAAATTTCCACATAGAAAATAAATCTAGTTTTACTTCTCACGTGACAGGAATAAGGGTCATAACGGGTTAACAAAAGGTCTGGACCACCCAGTAATCTGAAGTAGTCTAACGTAACTAGCTACCAACACCTTCTGCAGCCAGCAAAATCCAGGATTCCCATATGTGTCTAGTGCTTCCTGCCCCGGAAGCCCAGGAGCCTGACCCAGGAGGGGGCTCCCCTTCCCTTTGCTTTCACCTCCCGCTCACCCACTTGGACACGGTGTCCGAGAGCTAGCACAACAACCACTCCGAACTTCCAAAGTCTAGAGACAATAAAATAAGGCGTTGTCCAAGGGAACTACGTGTACCACATAAAACAGATCATGTTTCCATCCCCTCCTCCCCTCACTGCCTCCAAAACAGACATCGGGAAAGCCAGGAAACCAACAGAGGAACAGATAAACTCAACAAGTGTCAGCCAAGCCCTGGCGCCCTGTGTCAGAGACACCTTAAAAGACGTTTGGCTGGAGCCTGCTTTTTCTAACCGTGATGCCACTTGTCTGATCCCGAGTCTGAAGCCCTGGAGCCGGTGTTTGCTCAAGGACTGGTTTGAAGGATGCAGTAGTGTGGACTTGAGAGGCAACAGGAGGCTAAAATCCAGCAACAAGTCGCTAGCTGTAAGGTGGGAACGATACTCACATTTACCTCTGATTTGCTGTAACAGGGTAATGAGGTTGCATATATGAATGAGAACATCATCTAGATTGTTCCTGTCCCTTCTTCTGAGAAACAAAGTCTGTATCTCTGTTTTTTCTCTTTAACAATGTTATTTGTGTATGTGTGTGTATGTGGTGATACACATGTGCACATCCACGCTCACACACAGAGGCCAGAGGAGAATGCATCCTGCCCCATACTCTGCTTGCCCCACTGAGCCCCCAGCTAGCCTGGAGCCCACAAGCTACAGAGATCCTCCTGTCTCTTCCCCCATCCCACCCATAGGGTTACAGGCACACTCTCCACACCTGGGGTCTGGGGATTCAAAATCAGGCCCTCAAGCTTGCAGAGCAAGAACCCTTCCCTGTTTGGCCATCTCCCAGCCTTCTTTCTGGGGCTGTTGTTTTGTTTGTGTGTTTGTTTTTAAGCAGAATCAAAATAGTCCATACTGGCCTGGAACTCGCTAATAACCCAGTCTGGCCTTGAACTCTCTCAGCCGTCTGAGTGTGCTGGGATTACAGGCACGCACCTCCAAACCTGCCCCAATTCTGTTCCTTCTGAGTGTGCTGGGGCACAGGCACACGCCTCCAAACCTGCCCCAATTCTATTCTTTCTGAGTGTGCTGGGATTACAGACACGCACCTCCAAACCTGCCCCAATTCTGTTCTTTCTGAGTGTGCTGGGATTACAGGCACGCACCTCCAAACCTGTCCAATTCTATTCCTTCTGAGTGTGCTGGGGCACAGGCACGCACCTCCAAACCTGCCTCAATTCTATTTCTTATCCTTCTAGAGTTTTGTTTACAAATATAAGCAAATTAACTCTATGTATGTATAGTATCTTTCATCTCTTTGCTTCCGAAGAGGAACATAGAACTGCTCTGTGCCTTGCTTTTCTACCTAATCTATCTTGGAAATCTTTCATATCTCTGTGAAGAGAGAGAGAGAGAGAGCTTCCCCATTTGCGCTCCCCCCCCTCTCTCTCTCTCTCTCGCTCGCTCTCTCTCTCTC